>NC_056749.1:607282338-607339838 GCF_019279795.1 Protopterus annectens | reverse complement strand
TGAAACAATTGACCGATATTATGCTAGATTACTAGAATGTTTTAATAACCACTGTGGAATGCAGATTCCTGAAGATCAAACACAAGATTCCCCATATGAACAGTTAAAGAATGCATTTTTAAAGGGCAGTATTGCATTAAAAAACACATGGTAGACCATCATACAAGTAGGTTACAGTCATTACTTGAATATGCTAGGCATGCCAAAAGGCATTTTAATAGCAAAAAGAAAAAGAAAGCCCAAGTATTTTCTGTAGAAGATGGAGCAGAAGTTTATGTAGTACAGTCCGGGAAAAAAGGGCAAGAAAAATACTCAGGGAAACAATCTGATCAGCAATCAGAAGATTTTGAAGGGCAAAAGAAAAGGGGAGAATGTTTCAAATGCAGTAAAAAGGGACACTTGGCAAAGGATTGCAAGAAAAATAAGAAGGCAGCAATGGAAGATAAAAATGAGGAAGGTGAGGACTGACTATATGAAAGTCAAGAATCACTAGAAGGAGCTAATAGAGAAAGGACAAATGAGGATGTGACAGAGGGAGTAGGGAGTAGAGGAAGTGCAAGAAGTTGCTAATAATGAAGAAAATATTAGACCTAGCTTTATTAAGCCTGGAGCTCTATTTATCAGACACAAAACCAGAAATTACACTCTTGGTAAAAGGAAGGGAGATCAAATTTCTGTGTGACTCAGGGGCATCATGGACTCTGATACACCCCTCCAAACTGCCAGAAAACATGGAGTCACCTGATTACATACTAGTAAAAGCAGCTAATGGACAGCTGTATCGGGAGCCCCTCTCCCGTAATATTGCAATAACAGATCCAGTTTCAGGACTGACTCAAGCAAAATTGTTGTTTCTGCAAAATGCCCAGTAAACCTTTTGGGCAGAGACCTCATGCAGCTATTTAGTATAGCAGTAGTCCTAACCATGCAGGGTATGGAAGCATGAAGACAAATTGATACCGTTGCAGTGCAATCGGAGGGTGAAATGTTTTATTTGTACAGCCAGGACTTGGTTACGACCAGTCCAGGGACTGTGACCAAAGAGTTAATGAATGTAGCCATCAGCAAGTTCCCCTCCCTTGACATTGACAAGCAACACTTGTTGCACTGTACCCTGTATTATTGTAACACACCAGGACCTGATAAGGAATATGAGCAAGAATTGTTTAAAAATCATGCAAATAGATTGATATTGCATAACTTATACTGGGACATGGAAGGGAACAGTGTAGCTAGCTGTTCATTGCCCCAGGAGTTCTTTGCACTTTATAAATCTAATCGATTACCACATGTTAGCCTAACCAAAAACAAAAATGTAGAATGGGCAGACCTAGGAGAAAAAGTTAGTAGATGGGAGAAGCAAACAGAACTAGAACTGTCAGAGCAGCGAATACAAATACAAAAGTTGAATTGGATAACTCAAAACAATCCAGCTATACACTTGCAGTCTAGCAAGGACAGCTGATTGACCCTCCTGTTAGAAGAGGAAGAAAGTGCCTTACGAAGTATACCTGAAACTCTCTGGTCAACAGGAAAATCAGACGTAAGACTTATTTGTACAGCGGGACCAGTTACTATCACGCCAAAGTCAGCATTTAGACCACAAAAAAGACAGTATCCCTTAAGAAAAGATGCAGAGGCAGGAATCAAACCTATCATAGCAGCTTTACTTAAGGAAGGAGTATTGGTGGAATCTCCTGATTCACCATGTAACACACCCTTATTTCCAGTTAAAAAGGCTAATGGAGAATGGCGTATGGTCCAAGATTTACAAGCTGTAAATGATGCAGTAATACCAAGGGCACCCACGGTGCCAGACCGACACACCCTGTTGAATGATTTAAAACCTCAACAAAAATATTTTTCTGTTGTCGATATCAGCAATGTGTTCTTTTCGATACTGATACACCCTGACAGCCAGTATTGGTTTGCATTTACATTTCAGGGGAAAAGGTATACATATACGCGACTACCACAGGGATATTGTGAACGTCCAACAATATTCTCACAAGAAATGGCAAGCAACTTGGCGAGATTTATCCCACCAAGAGACAGTCAGATTTTACTTTATGCTGATGACATCTTGCTGGCAGCCCCCACCCAGCAAGATTGTAGGAAAGATACCATAGCGCTATTACGATTTTTAGCCGCTGAAGGACATAAGGTAAACAAAAGTAAACTGCAGCTTTGGAAAAAGCAAGTTAAATACCTGGGATATGTAATATCCAAAGAAGATAGAACATTAGATGAGGACAGAAAAGTAGCAATTTTGCAAGCACCAAAACCTACTACCAAGAAGGAAATGATGTCCTTCCTGGGTACAACTAATTTTTGCCGGAGCTGGATTCCAAACTATGCCTTGGAATCTGCACCTCTGACGGACCTTATATACAAAAAAACTATGGCAGCACAAGATTTATTACAGTGAACAGCAGAGGCAGAATCAGCCTTCTGTAAACTGAAACAGTTAATAGTGTCCTCATTAGTTTTAGGATTACCAAACTACCATAAACGTTTTTTCCAAACTGTAGATTGTAAGCAAGGTTATATGACATCAGTGTTAACACAACAGCATGGGCATAAGCAACGCCCCATTGCTTACTATTCATCACAACTAGATCCAGTGGCACGGTCCTTACCCCACTGTGTACAAGCAGTAGTTGCAGCTGCAATGGCAGTACAGGCTTCAGCCTCAGTAGTCTTATTCCACCCTCTCACTTTGAGAGTGCCTCATGCAGTCGCATTTATTTTACTGCAAGAGAAAGTAGCATATCTTACCCCTGCTAGGCACCTTTCCTGTATGACCATATTGTTGAGTCAGCCTCATATGACATTTGAACGATGCATGACTTTAAACCCTTCTACCTTGCTCCCGACTCCTGCAGATGTCACACCACACCGCTGCCTGCAGATAATTGAGCAAAAGACACTACCCAGAAAAGATCTCACGGATGTCCCCTTGGATGATGCCGAGGTGACATACTACGTGGATGGTTCGTGCAAAAAGGGTCCTGCAGGACAGAACCTAGTAGTATATGCAGTAGTCTCTGATACTGAGATTGTAGAAGCAAAATCTTTACCACACAACTTATCTGCACAGGCAGCAGAATTGATCACCCTGACACGGACATGTACCTTAGCAAAGGGTAAACATGTAAACATTTTTACTGACAGCCAGTATGCTTTTTCTACTGTACATGTTTTTGCGCAACAGTGGAAAAACTGAGGAATGATAACATCTACTGGCAAACTTATAAATCATGCACAGTTTATTCTAGATCTGTTAGAATTTATTCAGTTACCCTGGAAAGTAGCTATTTGTAAACGCACAGCTCACACCAAACAACAGGATAGAATTTCAAAAGGTAATGCAAGAGCTGATACAGCTGCAAAACAAGCAGCTTCTGAAGTTTTTCTTTCTGATGAGGAATTACAACCCTCTGAAACTTTACATTTAGACATGTTAAAAACAATGCAGATGCTTACTACACAAGCTGAAAAACAACGATGGATAAAATGAGGAGCAATCCTCGAAAAAGGGCTGTACATCTCTAAAGAGAGAAAACTGATACTACCCTCTAATTTGTTTCGATATGCAGCTTTGTTGAGCCATGGGCAGTGCCATGTCTCAACAGGGGGGATGGTACAGCTAGTAAACAAAGTGTTCACAACGTATGGATTTACAAACTGCTCTAAAAAATTTTGTTTGATGTGCCAAATTTGTAATAAACATCATGCACAGGGGGCGATAAAGCCCAAGCAAGGGAGTTTCCCTACACCACCATATCCGTTTCACACTATCTGTATGGATTTCATATAATTGAACAAATGTGAAAATAAGAAGTATTGTCTTGTCATTGTAGATATGTTTTCCAAATGGGTGGAAGCTTTCCCAACCAAAAATCCAGATGCAGCCACGGTGGCAAAAGTGCTTGTCAAAGAAATCATCTCTAGATTTGGAATTCTGGAAAAAATTTACAGTGACAATGGTACACATTTTGTAAACCAGACCATACAGCAGTTAAGTAAGCATTTTGGTATTTCTTTAAAAAAATCATTGTGCATATCATTCGCAGTCTGCAGGGCTAGTTGAAAGGCACAATGTTATACTAAAAAATAAATTGAGAAAACTAAAGCTGAGACAGGGAAAAATTGGACATACTGTTTACCCCTGGCACTGTTGAGCATGAGAACTGTTCCTACAGCAAAAGGGTTAACTCCATTCGAAAAGCTGTACAGGAGGGCATATTATACACCTCTGTGGAAATCTCTCTTGTCATCAGACCAGGAAGCTAATTTTACACTAGCTGAATATATGAGAAAGTTGTTAAGTTCCAAACACTTGTTGCAGTCTGATCTTGTTTCAGGTCAAGCTGGAATATCAGAAGCTGCAGGGAGACTGGATCTGAGTCAAGCTCATCAAGCCGAAGAATTGGGCATCGCCAAAGTGGGAAGGTCCATACCAGGTGCTTCTTTCGACATCAACTGCAGTCAAGATAGCTGAGCGAGTTTCGTGGATCCACCTGACACACTGCAAACTAGTCAAGAACTTTGAACTGAACAAAAATCTTACCTCTCCATTGGGGCCCTCAGCACAAAGTCTGGCTACAAAGGGGGGTCAGATCAATAGGAACTGATCCATCTCAACCACAGTGAAGAAACCATTGGTGCTGAAGGTCCTACTAGGGCAGAGAGTAAGAACACGTCTGAAATAAAGATGACAAAATCCAGTAAGATCCAAATGTACCTGTTCGGAAGAGTTGGAAAAAAACAAAATGCAGAACAACTGTTTCCTCAGAAGTATTGCATAACCATCTTGTTAACTATACTGGTGACAATAGTCTTTTTGTTGTGGCCATTTCTTTTCCCAGCCGCACAAACTGCACTGAATAAGCATGCAGAGTTATACGCAGAGTGGCACCCAAATTTCAACACTTACCATGTGTATGCTGAGACCTTCAATGTTTCGAGTTGCTGGATTTGCACAGCCTTGCCAACAGCAGGGATTATTGTTAACTTCAGTTCCCCTATGAGCCAACAAGTCCTGGGAAAACTTAGTTTTTTATACATCAGATGTCACCTCACAAGCTAAAGTAGCATTGCACTTATCTGTTTGACAGAAGGGGACTATGTTTTTACAAAAATGATACAGTTCAGGTGGGTTGGAGCAATTGCAATGTGACTGTTCCTTATAGATGCTACAATAAAACTGATAATACAGGATCCTATTGCAACACGAGCTATGATTCATTTGTTGAACTGATGCATAGGACAACTGATGAAGTAAAACATAATGCTGACCTTTATAGACAATTGTCTATGATAGATAAGAAAATGTTTCATCCAGAGCCAGGACATAGTAAAGTTACCACCAAAGTAGAAGATTGCTACTTTGTATGTGGTAAAAAAGCATATAAATGGTTACCTGAGAATTGGTCTGGCAGTTGTTATTTGGGGTACCTGGTTCCGGCCATAAGGCACACAGCAGTTTTACCTCAGGGGAAAATTCGAAATGTTCGATGAGAACTCAAGAAGCCTGTCAATCCAGTGGGAAAAATCAATGCAGGCTGGAAAAACCATCATGCTGTGGGCTTAGGGAAAAATGGACTGTCACATATGGACTTAAGTGATACCATCATCTCGTGGGCAGGAGTATTGCCAGCATATGGAGCGACAAAATCAGTCTGGGAACTGAGAAAACTGTCTAAACTTCTCGAAATAATGAGTAATGCAACCTTTGCTTCCCTAGAATTGGTGACTGATGAACTGACTGCCATGAGAACTGTGGTGCTTCAGAACCGTATGGCTCTCGACTACACCCTAGCGGCGAAAGGAGGTGCATGCGCTTTAATCCAGGAGGAGTGCTGTTCTTATATTCCTGCCCATCAACACGAGATAGAAAATCACCTAGAAGTAATTCAGCAGGTGTCAGCTATGACCAAACCGGGACCAAATCCATTGACGAACTTTTTCCAAAATTTGTTTGGAGGATGGGGCAGTATCCTAATCAACATCCTGATTACCATCTGTGTGGGAATAATCCTACTGGTGGTATGTGTGTGCTGCTGCGTCCTCTGCATGAAAAGACTGATTAAAGACTTTATAAACCTTATATCAAGGTGCTGAACGTGAAGAATTGTTGAAAAACGAAAAAGCTTTCATAAGTTTAAACTAAATTACTCTCTTGACTGCAAATCCTGTGAAGGAAGAGGTTAGGGGAAGAGAAACTGTTTATACTTATTTTTGAAAGTAGAATAAAAGTATTAAAAGGAGGGAAATGTCAGAAAAATATATATTAGCAATATACATGCTTAATGCAATAAGGTTTAAAAATGGTTAATACATTTTTCTGTTCACACTACGTGAATCTGTACAAGCTACTAGGGACATTCCAATCCTGTTATGTCATAAAATATGTGCAGTAATATTTCTGCTTATGCTGTGAAAATTATGTCCTGTCATTAGAAGCTTGAACAAAAAGCATTTGATTTCTACTAGTGTCATGAGACTTAACAAATAGTTATTGATTTTCTGCTTATGCAGTGAGAAAGTATATAATTATTAGAAGCTCTGATAAACAGAACAATGAATGGCTTGAAAGTTTAAACCATAGTCAGCATAATTGTACCAAAGCTAGAAATGTATCTTGAATCCAGGTAAAATGTAACATATATAGGAACTGCATAATAGAAGAATTGGAAGATTGTGACGGGCTAAAATAAGCCCCAAGGACAGGTTGTTTTTTCTCAGATCACATAGTAAGTTCTAAATTTGAACATGTCAGCAAAACATTTTCTGTAGAACAATACAGAAAGCTATGTCTTAACTACGTCAGTAATAAAAGTAACATTTCTGTAGAACTGTATAAAAATGGCATATTGCACACCAGTAATTTAGACAAAATCCTGTACCTACATGTTTTGTCTCCTTGCTGCAAGTAATAAAGGAAGCTTTACCTGAACCTCACGTGCATTGGTCTTCGAAATTTTTTCCTTTGACATATATATATATATATATATATATATATATATATATATATATATATATGTATATATAAAGTATGCATATGTGTATATATATGTATGTCTGTGTTTATATCTATATATGGCGCTACATCACATAATCGATCCACACTTCGCCATAACTCTTTTTGTAGAGAGAAAAAGAGTGAACGTTTGATAAAGCAAATGTTTATATCAGCAAAAATTCCACAGGGAAAGGAAGCAGTTTGGCCAATGTTAGGAAATTGCTCTTTTCTCCACTGTAGTTTGATCTCAGATTTGGTATATATACTTATGGGGGTGTGGGCATCACAGCCCCCTACATTAGGTGGTAAGGGATGCACAGCCCTCCAACTGGGTGGGGTTGACATACTAAAGTTTATGTGGCATTCATAAACTGGACAAGTGTTTCCTTTCCCTGTGGTATTTTTGCTGATCTGAACATTCACTTTATTGAACATTCGCTCTTTTTGTCTCTACAAAAAGAATTTCATTGAAGTGTGGTTTGATTATGTACAATAGACCCATATATATATATATATATATATATATATATATATATATATATATATATATAAATATATATATATATGTATATATTATTTATTTATATAAGTGAGGAGAGTGCACTATGTTTTGTCTAGTTTTACATAGTATTGCTGTTAAATTTGAAAATTCTTTGAAGGTAGGAACCAAGTTTGATTTCCAATTTTTTTGTAATAACTTTTCTATTAACTGCCAAGAGAGCCCTAAACATTACTTGCTGTTTGGCTCTTACAGATATATAAAGCAGAACATTCATTAGTATTACTGATCTAGTTAACAATAATTGGACCATAACCCCTTAAAAACTACTTATCTAATCCTAATATGCATTTAATGTTTTCCAATCCATAAAAGTGTATTCATTTAGCTTTCACATCTTTACTGCATCTCTAACAAACTGAAGAAGTCTTTTTACTAAACATAAGAGATCTTATAGGGAGTAACAAACATTCTGTGCATATATTTCCAAATAAACCTTTCCAGTATAAACTTGAAGAAGTTTTACTAACTGATTTAGGTAACAACATTTTATTCTTATCTTTTGAGCCATTTAATCCGTCGCTATCTAAAAAGTTTCGGAATTTTACATCAAAATTACTATCATTATTTATAATTGACTCATATAACTTGTGCAAACTTCCTATGAAGCTCAATCTACTTTCAGTAATAGCATTCATATATTGGGGCAATAGTGTTTTGTTCCTCTTCCCCCTTATTATCCACAAATGCATTTAATTTCTTACTGATGGACAATATTAACTGGTTAGCAGATTCTTCCAACTTATAATCTTTCATGAAATATTCTGGTGACTTTGCTTTTCCTTTTTCAAAGCAATCAGGCCATAATACTACTCCATTCCTTTTTAGTAAATTCAGTTTAATATTCTGAGTTTTCTTAAATCTAGAGGTTCTTGCAATGGGAAAACACACACATTTCCATTTTGATATTGATGGAGTTTTAAAAAAATATTTTTAACTGTTTTAAGAATTGAGTTCAAATATGCAGCGTCTAAAGACTGAAATGAATTTACTTCTAAGATAAATTTTGTTAACCAGATGAAATGATTATTACATATTTCTAATTTATCGTATTTAATAAGTTTATAATAACTTAGTATAATCTGCTCCTGGATGGTTTTCCATTGATTAGTATAAGCTGAGTCTATCCAGATTATAATAGAGTTAAAACTTGTAGCAGTAGAATAAAATTTTACATCTGAGAAGCTAATACCACGACACTCCCATAATCTTATACGATTTCTATAAGCAGTTCTCAGTTTTTTAGGATATCATAAAAATGATCTTAACATTTTTTTCCATTTTCTTTAAAAGTTTTATGTGAGGCATTAAAGTTATTGAAATATGTGTGTGTGTGTATATATATATATATATATATATATATATATATATATATATATATATATAATCTTGGGCAATATAATCATTTAAGTACTAACCTATCCTCAAAATTAAAAAAAAAAATCATTCCTTTTACTTAATAAGAAGTAACACTTCTTCAATTACTTTTTCAAAATTATTAATAATAATCTTACTCACACCTGGGCAGATTTTTATTCCTAAATGTTTTAGTTCTTTTTCTTCCCAAGTATATTTATATTATCTTTAAACATGCTGCCTAGTAATTGATTTAACACTAAAGTTTCAGTTGCATTATTATTAAATTTCAGCAGTTTTGCCCCTTAACTTTTCAATTTCCTCATCTATTTTTTCAACTGAATAACAAATGTCCTATTTTACAGCAAAACATCATCTGCAAAAAGCTGTATTTTAGAATGACAGTCTCTGTTAATTGAAAATCCATCAATTTTTTCATTGCTTCTTATACTATTAGATAAGGCTTTGATAACTAATGCAAATAGCAGGGGGGACAAGGGACAGCCTTGCTTTGTGTCATTGTTTAAAGTGAATCCTTGATAAATGTAAGATCCGATTTTAACATATGCTTGGGAGTCTCTATACAGGTTTTTTAATATTCCAATAAACTGTTCTGGAAATGCAAGCACTTCTAAAGTTTTAAGCAAGTAGTTCCAATCTACAGAATCAAAAGCTGTCTGCCTGTCTCAATATCTAAACTAATTAAGCCAATTTCTTCTTCATTCCTTTTGCTAAATCTAAGATAGTAACTACCCTTTTTATGTTATCATAAGTTATCATCTATTGACTATAAATCCTGTTTGATGTTTATTAATCTGCTGTATCTTAGTCTTGTAGCAAAAAATGTAAGTAAATATTTTATAGTCTACATTTAATAATGAAATAGGTCTTTATGAGGAAAATTTCCATGAGGGAAGAGTTATTTTGTCAGTCAGAATTAATCCAAAAAAGGTCACTCAGTAATTCTAAAAAAAATATCTAAAGGACGCAGACTATATAATTTCATACTTAAACCATTTAACCCTGGATCTTTACCAATTTCCCTTTTTTAAAGCTTCTTTAACTTCTGTCAGGGTAATAGGCTTATTCAGCAGATATATTTGTTGGTCATTAAGTTTATTAGTAACTTTTTTCTTTAAATAATTGCCAATTTTGTAATCATCAGGATTATAATTTTTATATTTAAGATTCTTATGGCATTTTTTAAAAAATATTAAGCATTTCCTGTATGTCTGAAGTAAGCTGTGCCAGTGGTTTTAACACTGAGCAATTAAAACCCCAGTATGCATTAACGTCAATACTGAGCAAAGTTATTGAGTAATATGCTAAAAGAAGTGACCAGTTAATACCACACCTCTTTTTTACCATTAAAGAAGTACTACTAGCCTCAGTAGGGTTCAGTCCTTTTGATTTATCAAATGGCAGACACCCTCATGAACTTTAAGATATCAGAGAAACTTGGGAAGAGAACTAAGCCCCATTTAAAAATGTCATAGTACTCTATATCGATTTAGGCTAGAAACAGTTGTGCCGGTGGTATGGAAACATATGGAAAGAGCCCATTAAAAGGAATTTGAAGCTAGAAACTAGGTTGGTTTTGGTCCTTTCTGCAGAAAGCAAATTTTGGGCTAAGTGTCAGTTTGTTTGTAGTAGCAGAAAAATAAAATCATGCAAACTGCAGTGATAAAAGACTAGTAACAGAATATCAGAACAGATATACCATATCAGCATTAAGAAATTGTGAAACTGCAGATTTCTTTACTTAGCTAGATGGCAGAAAAGGTTAACTCTGTTGTGAAAAGAAAGTTGGTCTGTACTCCTGCAGTGGAGATAGATGACTCACTGTCTAAGGCAGAGAAACAAGGGAAAGTAGAGTTTCTGTTAATAAACAAGGAAGTGTTTTAATATGTACCTAGCAGCCATACTGAGATTTTAAGAAGCTAAACAGCACTTCACAGATTGACAGCTACCCATGCCCTGATTTGATAAACTGACAGAATGGCTGAAGGAAATAAAATGCTTAACCAAGTTAGAAGTAACAAAATGGTGCAGTTATTTCCTACAATTAGCGGAAGTCAGAGGAAGAAAAAAACCTTTTCAACTCTAGAGTGCTTATTCCAATATACTGCCTTTCCCTTTGGTTACATGGAAGTTATAGGACAGAGACCTAATGCTCCATGTCAGCTATGCTGCTACTTATATAGCTAGTATCATAATACATTCTCAGGATTGTGACTTCCACTATATAAGGTACAGACTGTACTACTGAGACAAGACAGTTTAACTGTTAATACCTCCAAGTGCATGTTAGGAGTATATAAAAGGTTGGGGAATTGATAGGAACCAGCTGGATCAAAAAACTAGAAGCCATGAGAAACTAGCCTATTTCAGCCATAAAAGGTTTGTATCATGGCTTACATCAATTGTATACCCACTTACAGATCACACAAAAGGGAAGATGACCCCTAAAGTAATGTGGACAGTGGTGGAGAGAGTGCATTCAGACAGTTAAAAATGCTGATCAGAGTATAGTTTGCATCTCTGGATTTTAGCACAACTTTTTTAGTTTATACAAATGTGTCAGAGGTAGGTCTAGGGAGCAGTAGTCTCACAAATCGTTGATGGTGATAGAGCACAGTATGTTTCCTGAGTCACAAGTAAAGTATGGCAGAAACCAAGTATCTCATTATTGAGAAGAAATACTTGTTCATCAGGTTGTTCTCCTCTGGAAAATATTACCTGCTTGGCCAGGAGTTCAGAGTGGTGACCAGCCATGCCTTTCCTGATATGTTGAAACTGGCAGTAAGTCAGTAATATGAATGTGTGTAGCTCGGCACTTTTCTTGCAACCATTCAGATTTACAGACTTGGCCATGTCCAACCAAATGCAGATGACCTGACTATAGCAATAGCCCATCCAGTGAGCCCAAATCTAAGGGTTTCAAAGTTGGGAGTGAATGTAGCAAGCACTGTAGCTCTGGCTAATAGGGGTGTCAGATGGAAGTAAAAACACCACAACTGCAAATATTGCTGCTGAAAATATTTCACATACTGTTATGAATAGAAGGGCTGCTTTAAAAGTATTATTCCTGTGCCTTTATGAAAGGCAGGACTCTTTGCATATTAGGGAGAGAAATTCTTATTAGTTTGTTAATTAATAAAGCTAATTAGTGGTATATAACAAGAAGGGTAAAGACAGGCAATTAAGACCCGTTGGTCCTTCCTGAATGGGATTTTCAGTATGTGATGCCATTCTAATAAAGTACTTCTCTTTATGTGCTACTGCTGATATTGCCATTTATTTATTTCTTTATTTGTACATTGAAAAGGTAAGTGAATTGGATGATTCAGAGCCTTTACCTGTTTTAAAAACAAAACATGAAATTTAATCAGCAGAAAGCAGGGAAATATTACAGTTCATAGTCCTTGCACTAATGAATTCTTAGTTCAAGGTAACAAAATACTAACAATAATCTTACTTTGGATTCAGAACTCATAAACAATATTATAAACTGGAAAATGATGAACAATAAAATTTAATAGCCTGAAGTAATGGCCCTTGTGTGAGCATAGGATTCATTGCCTTTTGATCCTGTATCATCAAAGGTAGGTATGTAATCTGTAACAGTGTTGTTCTAATGTTTTTTTTTTTTTTGTAACAGTTAAGCCCTTTATCACATTACTTTTTTCATACAAGGAAAAGGTTATAAGCAAGGAAATAAAGAGCATTCAATACGTTCCTGGAAATTGTCTCATGTGTAAGAACATAAAATGTTTAGCAAACTCTGCATGGAAAATTTAATATCTATTCCAAAAATGTAATTGCAACATAGAGTTAGCCATCAAATTTATTTATTTATTTATTCATTTTATGTTATTTTACATTTGTTAACTGGGAAAGTCCATTGGACACAGGTCTATTTTCAGTGGAGGCCCAGTGAGAAAAGCTCCACAAATAATGAACATATAATAAATAGCATATACAGTAGCGGTTCTACCTGACATAGTCGAAACCACACAACACCGACAACGACATCACCGACACCACATAATCGACAGTCCATTAACACGAAACCTCACATACCCGACAACGAAATAACCGACGGTACACAAACACGAAACCCCATACACTGCACACACCACAATAACAACAATAAAAAACAAAACACATCCCCATTCCACAAACCACACACACAACACAAGCACACCAAAATCCTTACAAACCCACACTAAACCTTACCCTAACCCTAAGGTCCGTCACTATCGCACACGTACCTAACCCGCTCCCTAACCCTAACTCACTTAACCCACCCCTATCGCTCCCTAACCCTAACTCACTTAACCCACCCCTATCCCTCCCTAACCCTAACTCACTTACCCCACCCCTATCGCTCCCTAACCCTAACTCACTTACCCCACCCCTATCGCTCCCTAACCCTAACTCACTTAACCCACCCCTATCCCCACAGACCGTCAATATCCACACTTACCTGACTCGCACCCTAACGTCCGTCACTACCGCATACTCACACAGCCTTTTCCCATGTCGGCATCCTCGGCGTCGGTGTTGTCATCCGTCGTGTCGGTCTTCTGCATTGTCGATGTTCTGGAGCTCCGGATTCCGTTGTCGGTCTTCTGCGCTGTCGACGAAGTCAGGTAGAACCACAGTAGCATATCAGAATCTGGAAAATTACAGTCAAATTCAGTTAGAGATGATTCAGATTGCATATAAGCTCAGGTCTAGTACAGACATAACAGTACAAATAGAGGAATAATACATCCATTACTAGAGTCACAAGTCTAAGAAAACATCCACAACATTACATGAGTCACATGTCTAAGTAAACATCTACATAAAGATTGTTAAAGACTAAGCTAGAAATAAATTATCATTTTACTATATCATATGTATAATGTACAGTCCTAGGACCCAGACCTATTAACACTTGAGGTGGAAGAATAGTTAGGTAAGCGAAGGAGTGATGAGTACAGTGGAAGAAGGTCTAACCTAGAGGAGGTTCTAACCTGGTGTAGTACAGGAGCATAGCCAGTTGTTACTGAGATGGGTTTTTAGTGATTTTTTTAAATTGTGTGAAGGAAGAGGTAGTAGGTATATGAATGGGTCAAGCATTCCAGACTTTAGATATGTAATTAGAGAAGAGGGAATCCCCTGCTATATTATTTGATTTAGTTACTTTGAGAAGAAATTTGTTACTGGAGTGAAGAGTTCAGGTGAAGTAGATTTTGTAATGCAGGTTTTTTTCTGGTTGAAACATAATTTTATGGGCCAGAGAAAGTTGATTGCAGTGTATGAGTTAGGGGAGTTCCATCCAGGTGATCTTGTCTCAGGGATGAGCAGAGGTGAGAACTAAATGGGGAGTCTGAGGCGAATCTAGCTATTTTGTTATAACAAGAGTCAGGCTTGGCTGGGTCTACCTTTCTAAGGTTGGTAAGAATAGGTGAGGCATAGAGGAGGTTAGAGATAAGGTGAATGTGGGATATGGTTGCTTTTGTTTGTTTGGTAAGGAATTGTCTATTTCTATAGAGGGTACCTAGTTTTTTTGTGGACTTTCTTGATGATCTCGGAGATGGGAATATCAAATCTTAGATTATCAGTCTCTACTCCAAAAGGTTTGGTGTGGTCTGTGGAAGAGAGAGTAGTTTTGCTGCTGGGCATAGTGTTAAAGGTGATAGTTAATTAGGTGGACCTAGTAGGTTTAAAGAGCAGCAGTCTGGTTTTAGCAGGGTTAAGTATAAGTTGGATTTTGGATAGCCATGCTTCAAGAGAGGAAGGATTCCTGTATTAATGTGTGGAGTTCCTGTAGTGAGGAAGCTGCACAAATTAATGTAGAATCATCTGCATATTGTATGACAGATGCATTGGGAGTGGAAGAGAAAAGCTTGTTGGTATAGAGAGTGAAAATCAGTGGGCCTAATATGGGGTCTATATTACATGCCCCCCTGCTTACACCCTTTTGTTTTTTTGTTTTGTTTTAAAAAATGTTGTATTACTGATTCTATGTTTTACTACTTCGATCAGTAAAGTTTGATGTTTACTGATTTGAAGTAGTAAAACTTTAATCATGTAATATAGACCCCTAATATGTAACCCTGGGGGACACCAAGAGTGACTGGAAGAAGGGGTGAGAGTTCTTGCTCCCACAGTGCTGCTTGCTTTCATCCAGCTAGATAGCTTTGGAATCAGGCTATGGAGGATTTGGTTAGTCCTAATTCTGATAGCTCTTTGATAGGTATGTCATGTCTGACCATATCAAAGACCTTTGGTAGGTCGAGAAAGGTAGCAGATACATATTTACCATTGTTTCGATGACTGTTTACTATATTGTTGAAGGACAAAAAGGCAGTAGTGGTACTATGTAAAGCCATGCTTAGTGTTTGACAGGAGTTTATGTGTATGCAAGTAGTCTATCATTTGAGAATGTATGCACTTTTCTAAGACTTTTGCTAAACAGTATAGTATTGTTATTGGTCGATAGTAAGTTCTGTGGAGTTAACTACTTTATGTAGGGGATTATATAAGATATTTTCCAAATATCAGGACCATGGCTTCTGAAAGGGATCTATTAATGAGAATGGCTATAGGATAGGCCACTGCATCAGCAGCAATTTTTAGGAATTCTCCTGGTACTTTGTCTGAAGCCAGAGTAGTGGGCTTAAGTCTTTTGAGGTATTTTTTTTATTCTATCTATAGAGACAGGTTGGAAATGGAATGAGCTATTGTTTGTGTGAATTGTGCAGGATTCACAGGAGGGGGGTTTGTTTTAATTGTTCTGTTGGTTGACTACGGTTAAAATTGTCCCAGTAAAGAATTTGTTAAATTGAGTACATATGTTGTCAGAGTTATTTACTAGGGTCGGGGAGGGAGTACCACTTTTGCCTGGTAGGAGTAATTTGTTAATGACTGCCCAAAACTTTTGATGATGATGTTGATGCTTAATTTGAAGGCTGGAGAACTAATTAATCTTTTCAAGTTTTACTAGCTTCTTAGCTTTATTCCTAAGCTGCTTAAATTTTTGTTTTGCAGCTTGAGACTTGACAGTATGCCAATGGTCCCATTCTTTGTCTCTGGCTTTGAGGAGGGATTTTGTGTCTTTGGTAAGCCAAGGAGTGAGATTAGCTCTGATTCTTATAGGTTCGTAGGTGTTTACTAGGCTAATGACCACAAGGGTCTTTTTAAGCCTAGCCATGCATCCCAAATCTCTGACAAGTTCTTACACCCTTGATAAGTGTAAGCATGGGCCTGGGAGATGAACCATTTACAGGTTACCTGTTTGCATTAGAGATATAGGTGCCAAACCAGGGATGAATTTCTAGTTTCCTATCCAATTATCCAAGTTGCACTTGAATTGAATTAGGGAGGAACTCTGCTTGACATGGATGGGGAGCCTGTTCCATAGACAGGGTAGTCTCTGGGATACATACCTATTTCTCCAGCAGGTCCTATTTATATTTTATGGTTCTGGGAGGGGCATGTAGGTTTAAAATGCCTAGAAAGGTGGTATTAAATTATGTGATTGCCTCATTTAAATTGAGGTATTTCCAGGGTGCCCAGTTACAGTGTTTTAGTTCTGCAATGAAACTGATGGGGTTAAAGTTCTTTTTGCTTCTAATGAGTTGGTGGACAGTGCCTTTGGCATGATGATTACGTTGTCATAGTAGGAAGGTTGGCAGATGGTCACTTAGACCATCTGGAAGGCATCCTGCAAGAGAGGGGTGGACCGGTCTATTAATTAGAATCCAATCTAGAATTGATTACCTGTTAGTTGCCTTGTCAATTCTTGTAGGTGTTTGGATGGTTTGGGTAAAGCCGTGGAGGTTAATATGATTTCATGGGGTGGAAGAGTTACCAGTTAGCCAGTCAATACAACGGATGGATGAACAAAGCAAAAATATACACACAAAAAAACAAAAAACAGTTAGTTGAGAAAGGTAAGTACTGGGTGCTATAAGAGGAGCGCTGACAAGCTTTAATTCATGAGTAGATATGGGCAGGATAGGTAGAGAGTTCTTAGAGGGGGTGGTAGTTTTGACAAGGATTAAAAGAGTGGCAAAAGAAAAACACAGGAAAGTTATTAAAAGAAAGATGGGTGTAAGGCAGGCTCTGGTTGGTTACTAACTACAGCATCATCCTTGGAGAGAAGCAGTATGAGTGTGGCTGGTAAACAGGATAAAACCATATTTTTATCTCTAAAGTTAAATTCAGTAAGATGTGAGGCTGTCCTTTGAAGCAGATGACTGGTGTCTCCATGGGAGCTAGCGGGAACCGTGTAATGGGCTGCTGGGCTGGGGTATAGCAGGCTGAAGTCCGGAGACCAGATATGTCATGGCCAAGTTATGTCCTGTAAAGGAGAGATACAGGGTTAAATAAGGTAAAACCTAATTTATAGTACATGTGGGGTAGAGGAGGGATAGATGAAGATGGTAGAGAGAGTGGTAAGCACAAGAGATATAGGCATCAGAAAATATCCTAAATAAGAAGCTACTAAAATTACAGTTTAAAAAGTATAGGAGGTGAGACTGAGTAGTGCAGATAGCTATTAAACTTATGCTAACTAGCGTAACACTTTCAAATTACAGGAGTTTGCAGCTCTTTGACTCAATAATGTGTTTTCAAGCATTTGTAGCAAGAAACAAACCCACAACTATTATTATGGTAGTTGCTAGACCATAACTGAGCCTTTAAGGAAGATGGCTTGTCACTAGACACAGTACAAACATATTATATTAGAAACAGTGTTTGAGATTTGTTAAAAGACAGTAGAATATACCATGAAGTGTACATATAACAGCTGCCAGACCCTGGCTGTGCATTTAACATGAAAACAAATGCTATATAATGTAACAACTTGTATTGGTAACAGTGATTGTACATAATACTAGTAGCCAGTAGATATTCCCTATACTGTATCTCCAACATCCAACAGTTCCTAGATGAGCATGTACACTTACATATAGTCACTATGCTCACTACGAGAAGTTCTATTATTAACAGAGGTTGTACTGTACAAAACAAGACCACAGATCACCCTACACAGTTTCTGCAACAATCGCTTGTCCGTAGCTATATTACAAGGTATGCAGTCGCAATACACACTCTAGCACATTATGTTTTCATCAGATGTAAAGCTTTGCTATGACAGTCCAATAGTTTACCTTAAACTGAATTTCTAACAGTCACTAATCCCTGCGTAACATTTTAAAAGGAGATACACTCGCTGCACACAGAATATCCTGTGGCAACAAGGAATACTAAGTATATTCTCAGATAACTGCATTATTTACTTAAATTGCCACAGAATACTCAAAAGTGTGAAACACATACCTCTGCCACTTTGTTTGGATAAACTCAGTGGTTATGATTCTTAGTTGTAACCACCAGAAACCTTGAGCCTGTGAGGGTAAGAAGCAAGTAATGGAAAGGCTAGATGAAAAAGAAGGCACCTTTTCCTAGAATGAGGTTTTAAATGGTGCAAAGGGTTATGGGAGTATAAGCAGAAGAGCCCCTAGAGATAGTATGGGAAATGGAGTTCAAAAGTGCAAGAGGAAGTTATAGGAAGTTACAGGCAGAATAGGTAGAGACTTAGATAGGTAGTGATACATAGAGAAGAGATCCACACCAGCTGGATGAACAAAGTAAACACGCACAAAAAAAAAAAAAAAAAAAAAAAAAAACTAGTGGAGAAAGATAAGTACTGGGTGTTATGAGAGGAGCACTGATAAGCTTTAATTCGTGAGTAGATATGGGCAGAATAAGTAGAGTGTGCTTAGAGGGGGCAGTAGTTATTAGAAGGATTAAAACAGTGGTGAAAGAAAAACACAGGAAAGTTATTAAAAGAAAGAGGGGTGTAAGGCAGGTTCTGGTCGGTTACTAACTACAGCATGATCCTTGGAGAGAGGCAGTATGAGTATCTCTGATAAACAGGATAAAACTGTGTTTTTATCTCTATAACCAAAGTTAAATTCAGTGAGACCTGAGGCTGTCCTTTGAAGTAGATGACTGATGTCTCTGTGGGAGATAGCAGGGACTGTGTAGTGGGCTACCAGGCTGGGGTATAGCAGGCTGAAGTTCAGGGACCCAGATATGTCATGGCCAAGTTATGTCCAAGCTAACACTGTCATGTTTTTCAGCATCTACAGACAGAGATCCAGAAATAATATACTGTAATGTCCAGCTGTATCAAGCACCATGAAGTCTATCTTATTCTACAAAGCTGATAAACTGATTGCTTCTTTAAATGACTTCCACAAAACTATCTACTCATCCAACCTTCTAGGGTGAACGTGAGTTCTTAACAGCACACTATGCTTTAATGAACAATGACTTTTCAGTCCATCAAAAGGGAAAATACATAAAGCGACTCTTCAGTCCACCAGTAAAACGCATCACATTAACGCAATTCAACACACACTGCGTGTTAAAGAACTTCATCAGATGGAGACAAATGCATACCGATGTTGCCTTCTACTGAGACCTGCTTAACGACTGGGTTTCTATTTGCGTCACAATCGGAAGCGGTATGCATCCTTTTCTTGGAACGGTGCTCTCTCTGAAGGGGTCCGGGTTTGCCTAAATTTGGACCCCTTCAGAGAGAGCACCATTTGAAGAAAAGGATGCATACCGCTTCCGATTGTGACGCAAATAGAAACCCGGTTGTTAAGCAGGTCTCAGTAGAAGGCAACATCGGTATGCATTTGTCTCCATCTGATGAAGTTCTTCTAAATGAAAACGCAGTGTGTGTTGAATTGCGTTAATGTGATGCGTTTTACTGGTGGACTGAAGAGTCGCTTTATGTATTTTCCCTTTTGATGGACTGAAAAGTCGTTGTTCATTAAAGCATAGTGTGCTGTTAAGGATTTGTGCCTTCTTCTATCTGTTCTAGTTTTAGTACTGTTTGGTTGGTTTTCGGAACAGTGATTCTTTTTTGTTTTTGTTGAATGTGAGTTCTTATCTGAGCTATATCTTCTCTATAAAGTGTTAAATATACAACACTTCCTTAATGAAAAAAAAAAACTCTTTGTAATCCATTTTTGTTCCTAGTGGCTGTCCCTAACCAGTGTCAGTGCTGAGGATTGAGGCTCACTGATTACTGGCCTAGTGTAGGGATTGTCACAATCTCATATTGTATAAAACTGGATACAGACAGCATTTTCAGATGCATCTCTCTGCACCAAGCACAATTTCCCTAAAGAGCACACAAGGATTACATTCCAGACCTGGGGATGGACTCTGCATCTCTCCAGGCCCCAAACAAGACTCCAGACTGACCACTTTGGAGCTCTGTGGCAGACACGCTTGGATATTTGGTTTTTCACACACATGCGCACATTCACACACCCACCCACCTATATGGGAAAGGCTGGCAGAGATTTTCCAGATGCACCCCCTCAGTCCACACTAGAAGGTAATTACGCTACCATCAGTCAGCTGCTCTAAGGCTCTTACAAGAGTACTCAGTTATACTGAGTAAAATTAATGCTCATACAAATGGTAGAGTTTGACCAATGCAACAAGACTTTCAGGAGTGGCCACAGTGTCACTAAAACAAGCATAAGTACAGTTAAGATGTTCAAAGAATTCTCTAAAAGACCAGCCACAATGAAAGTTATAGAATATTTAATACCAAATAAAATAGAAAATATGAGAATACTGAATATCTAGTTACAATAAACACAAGAGTTTCAATCACAGGAGATATAAAAAAATAACACAGTTGGGTAGATTCATACAGATGCAGAAAAACAATACTTAACTAATGCCACTATATTTTCCTGATTGATTAAAAATTGCTGTCCCCTAGTTAAGTTACTTACTACAGCAAGATGATGAGTGTTGAGTTGCTTACTACAGCAAGGCAAGATGAGTAGTTAGGTTGTATGAGATCTTTCCTGTCAGGTTCCAAAAAACAAAGTGCTGCTGTGAGAGTTCCTCTCTCACTAATATCTAAACAATTATTTTAGTGCTTGTTATAGAATGAAATCACATCTGGTTACCTGACCTTGGTACAATACACACCCTGAGCTTTGCTGAGAACTGTTGCAGCATCTGAAAGCTATAAAACAATTTCAAAGATGTCCACCCTTCCAGGGTATCAATTAGTTCACCCCTAAGGACAATATAGTGAGATTCCTAGTCCTGGTTTTCCCCAACATTTTTGTCTCTGGCTGCAATCAGGCCTGTAAGATAAAATCTTTATGGCCTAAACCTACCCATTTAATTTTAAACCTGTTTTTCAAAATTAGTTGGACTACGATTGACCTCTTCCCTTCCAGAATTTTCTGATAAAACATGTACATTTAATCTGTTATAATAGTCCAGCAGGACCTGCTGTTGATGCATTTTAACACAAGCAACTTTAAAAATATTTTTTTAACACAAGCATCTGTACAAGTCAGTGTGATAGCCAAATTACATAAAATTCTCTACAAAACTCCAGCTAGCTATGCTGGCATATGTTGCACATGCAATGATCTACTCTCCCAGCCAGAGATGGCACTACCTCATATCATCACATCAATATAAAATAAAATATAGATAAATTTTTCCTAGAACAACTTGTGATCAGATTGCAGTGGCTAATCAGGACCAGGCAACAAGAAAGCTTATTCTGTTAGGCTGAAGATAAAGTTTCTCTCAGACTCTGAGATCTATATAATGAGCTCTACTCTTCACTGTACTTGCCAATAACATAGTATCCTACAGACTGCTAACAGGTGACCTGTTTCTGCCATACAAGGCATCCTCTAACTCATTACTGATAGATTTATTTCACATTAGCAAGTCCAATGTCAGCAGAAACACTTGACTTAGGGATGTAAACCTCTTCTGCAACATTGACAGAACAGTTTGGATGGAAAGGTATATTTTGGATACAGCTGCCATTGAACAGATCCCATCCATATAAAACAAAGATCATCCCTGTCCATTTGGATGGGAAACAGAAAATCTATTCCAGGACTACTCCCTGAACCACTAATGGATAGATATAGCTCTTAAATGCTTTATCCCATGAGTGGGTCCTTTTAAATGGTCTATAGTATAAACCTAGTTATTCTAATTATGGGTAATATATAATTATTGTCCATGGAGTCTGTAAAGTCAGTCTGTAACCAAATGGGATTTGTTAATTCTAACAGAAAAAGCGAAATTGGCTAGGCTTGAAATGGCCCACAAGGGCAGCTAGCCTAATACTTACCTTTGAACGTCCCCTTGCAGTAAACCCTGGCTAAACAATATAACAAGGAAACAATCAAATGCACTAATCAGACAATTTTGCTGATCTGAGGATGCTTACTTTATCTTGATGAACGTACTGATCCAAATACTTGAACCACAGCTATTTGGATGTTCTTTCAATAAAATCTTGGATGAAGAAAAGAAGAAATTATTCTTGAGAAGTCTTTCCAGCAAAAGGAATGAAAAAAGTGGCTTGCTGTGAAGGTAGAAAAAACACTCTTTTTCTGGATTGTGTTAAATGACCTCTGAAAATAGATTTTCCTTTCCAATTGCTTATATCAGAAGTTATGAGTATTTATAGCTTTAAAAATAGTTTAACTCCTGATGCTGGGAAATCTCAGTTTCCCTTTTTGACCTGCATTAACTCGCAGCAAAGTACAGTATTATGAAATTGTGTTTACAGATGTAGCAGGCTATATTTTCTTTAAGTTAGAAATAGTTCGTAATAGGTGTGCCTGGATTGTGTCCAGCATCACCCATTACACAGCATTGCAACACACTGGAAACAGTGAGCTAAACCACATATTTTAGAGCCAGCATTGCTAACTTTCAAGCTCATACACAGTCAACCATGTCCTCATCTAACATTCCTGCTGAACTAACACTAACACATAAGGCAGCTAAAATTCTCTAACCCTAAAAAGCTAAAGATCTTTTTTCCCATTCTCTACTTTGCAGGAATATGAAAAACCTACCTATGAAAGACAGGCACATTCTGTCATTATTTGAATTCTGTAGCATTTTAAAAGATTATTGCCATAAACAGCAATGTTAGCAGTGAGTAGTAACATGAGCACCATTATACCTGATTATACCTGAATTACATATAACTCTACTGTAGATAATAGCTAACATAAGCACGTTATTGCAGTTTTGCTGCCTCTGTAAACCTATATTTATTAACATCTGGCAGTGATTCAGTATAGTAGTCCTTAAAGTGGTCCTTACTACTTTGTCAACAAATGTCATGCTTTGGCCATGGTAATCTCTCAAGTGATTGGCACATTTAAGGTAACAGCAAGTCAACCACTATTTCAAGAGTTGACTGTAATCCTCTATTCCTTAACCAAGATTCATGATTTTTATAACATTAATATGATGAAAATAACAGTGTTTCAAGACTAGTGATCTTTACAGGAAAAAATGTTATATAAATCAAGATCATTGCATTGTACTGTGTCTCGGAAAAAAATGCTGATGCAGTGAAAGGATCAGAACCAAACACCAAGAAGACAGTCCACACAGTACCAACAAAAAGAACAGGGAATGAATATGAGTTAATTCCTTTTAATCCGTCTACAAATAGTTCTATAGATGTGCATTGAAGGAAAATGGGGACTAGATATTATAGATTTGATTGATTTTTATTTAGGAAGAAATTCTACAAGAGTTGATATTCCTCTCTTTGCAGAAAATCACATGTTTGCTGTTGATAGTTATCTACATTCTAAGAATGTCCATCCAATGTTCAAGTATTGCTTTAAACAATTTTTGACAGCTTCATAACAATGCTCAAAATTATAACAAATAATTGCAGCAATGCTTTTGTCTTTCCATATTGGGCTGATGCAGTATATATAAAAATATTTTGTTAGATTATTGAAAAATTTTGTTAGTTATCAAAGAACTCATAAACATTTTTGGTAAACTCTTATTTTTTTTTAATTCCATACCACCAACCTGAACAATTTTGTTAGAACATGAATTGAGTGTATTAGGACTGGTATTGATACATGTGTCTTCTATAAAATGTGATGTGTAAATCCATTTTTGAATGAACCAGTGTAAGTTTCAGTACAATGAATACAAGCATTAAAAATAGTGTTTTTTTTACTTGTTTTGTAGCTGTGATGGTCTACTAGGTTGTGTGTTAGCTGCGAAGCCCTCTGTCTGAGTAAATTCTCTAGAAGGCTTTGTCAGCAGCAGGAGTAGCAGCATGCTTTGCCCATGAACAAAAAAAGTCATTTATATTTGTGGCAGTTTTAAAAAGGCTACCTTTTGGATCTTGTCCAGGGTGATTTTAGAGAAGGTGATTGTGAGGGATTAGCTGGAGGTTTTATCTTGGCACCAAAGGGTAAATTCTTGTAACAGTCCAGGCATCAATGGCAGCACTAATATATAATATTTAGTAAAACTGAAACCTTTGATCTATATTTTAGTGCATTTGTAGCAATGAGATTGTATATATGTATTTATATTCAGCAGTCTATAATCCTTTTAATACATTTTGCATATTTTAAGCATCATTGTATATCAGTGTATTTTTGGCTCCTACATTAACTTTTAAGCAGCTAATTGGTTTGGATATTCTTGTTGGTTACACCGAGGGTTCATTATTTGTGGGGATGAAAATCATATTTTCCATTAAAAAGTCACCTCAGTAAAGTCTGTGATTCAAGTTTTTAGTGTGGCATGCACTGCCCTTCCCACTATTTATATGTGAAAACATTGCTCTCTTGCAGTTTTAGACAAACATTAATAGACTGATTATTGACCAGATGAGGGTACTGCATCTATGTGATGTCTATTAAAAGCCTACTGTGGTAAAAAAAAAAGAGTTGTTGAATCTTGATTACTTACATATCACTAATGTCTCTACATATTATGTTATAATTTGTTCTGCCACAAAATGGTCTGATAGGGGATCTGCTATACTGATATGATTTTGTTTCTGAAGTAAGGTCAGTCCTTCTTTTTGTTCCCACAAAATGAAAAAAAATGCCATTATTTTTCAGTTGTAGCAGTTTCTACCAGTCACACAAAATAAAAATATTCTGAACTTCTGCTCTGAGATCTGGAGAGAATGCCTCTACATTTTTTGCAGTGACTTAATTTAGCTGTATTGCCATCATTTAAACTATCTCTAGAAGCCTTTTTTCCAGCAGCAGCTGAAAGTAGCAAAATTAACTGTTTTCTAATGGAAAAGAATTTCTTAGCTATATAAGGAAGTGCCACTTAAATTAGGATTAAAAAAATAAAGTTGCTTTGATAACAAACTTCTGTGACCAAAGTCTATAAGCAAGAAGTGTCAAGTGTTCTGTGTTAACTGTTCCAGCAGCCTCACTTATCTATGACTGACACCTTAGGAGTCAATAGTTTGTGTATGTGATCCAGCAGGTATGTGTTTTATGGGTTTATGCAAGGAAAAGGAGTCTGAACCTTAAGCTCTTTCCTTGCCGGATTTCTTCTGGGTGAAAAATCTGGAGAGTATTGGTTAGCAAAATAAAAGAGCTAGTAAGACAAGTTTATAGAAAGGAAGGAATGGCTGGAAGCACTTTGTTATATGGGTTTTCCTGGACCAAAAACCTGAAATTGTAATTCATGGAAAATTTCTAGGAACAAAAGAAAAAATGGTAATAGAAGTTACGTGAGAGTTCATGCAGACTTTATATGTTGCACATTAAAAAGTCTGAGCATACCTTGTGGATATCCACAAAACAAACAGCACCAGAATTACCCATTCTAAAGAATTAAATATTACCTATGATATAAATAGGACCTGTTAGACAGATAGGTATATATCCCAGAGTCTACTTTTTCTGTGGAACAGGCTCCCCATCCTTGTGAAGCAGAGTTCTTCCCTAACCCAATTCAAGTGTAACATGGACAATGGGATGGGGAACAGGAAACTGATCTCTAGTTTGGCACATGTGTCTTTAATGGACACAGGCAGCCTGTAAATGTTTCATCTCCAAAGTCATCAAAGTTCCTCAAGGATATCAGAATTTATAAGAGATTTGGGATGCATGGCTAAGCTTAAAAAAGCCCTAGTAATCATTAGCCTAGTACAAAGATATGAACCTGTAAATGCACCCAAATTCAGACACAGTTCCTCTATGAATTGCATATTTTGTATAAAGTGGTTAAGTTGCAGTGTTCAACTAGTGTAGTAATTGACATAATTATAGTAATTTATTGATGTCTTTCCATATCACTGTTACAGTATTCTTCACCTAAGGGATCTCCTGCCAAGGATAGCCCAACATCCACCCAGTATACCAAAGACATCAACTCTTATATGTACTGTACATCACACATATGTTCCCCATTCATGATGCAACTCAGACACAGATACTCAGAAGTTCTTTGCCACCAGTTGATTGCCATTATCAAATGTCAGTCTGAGCACCCTTCTGCTGTGCTGGTTACAAAACCATGTTTTCAGATATGTACCCCAGTGGGGTTTCTTCTCTTCCTTTTCTTACTGTTGTTGTTGTGTTCATGTCATCCAGAAAGGGAAAATGTTACTATGGGAGGCAGATTTCCCATAACAACCTTCATGACCAGTGTCTTCTTTGTTTGGGGGCTACCCATGATCATACTCAATGTACTATATACCGGATGTTTGTGTCCAAGACCATACGTAGTTGCCTCTCCTCTTTGTCCATATACCAAGAGTACCAGTGTCTCACATTGATGGCTCAGAGTGCTATGGCAGAATCTTCCTATCCCTATGGCCAGCCATCTTCCAAAAAAGTGGTCAAAAAGTTAGGCCTGATCTGGCTTGTGGCCAGATTCCCCCAGATGTCTCTGTTGAGGCTGGTGAAAGCCCAAAAGACCATCCAGTCCATGCTTCAGATTCCGCTGCCACAACCAAGTCAGGGGCCATCCTGTATCCTGCTTCACGCACATCATCAGAGGCTTTTCAAAAATCTGTGCTTGACATTGAGAGGGAACCTTGGCTGATTATATCTGAAGGACCTAGGGGGGATTCCTCAGATCTTAGTGATGGAGGAGATTCTTTCAACCATTATATATTCATGTCAGGGTTCTGACCCTCCAAGAATGTTTTAAGCAGATGGCCCACAGAAAAAGAAGAAACAAAACATGAAATATATTTCCCCTGTTGTGAAGGATCTCCAGCATTAATGGCAATATTTCACTCTGG
The DNA here is from genome assembly GCF_019279795.1 of Protopterus annectens. Lineage (NCBI taxonomy): Eukaryota > Metazoa > Chordata > Ceratodontiformes > Protopteridae > Protopterus > Protopterus annectens. Next base: position 607,312,754 of record NC_056749.1, on the reverse strand, counting down.
GTTTATTTAATGCTTTGATGGCCTTGAAGTCACCTGAAGGGGTCTCTCTTCCTGCTCCAGCCTGGTCTTCCACTCCACTCAAGAAATCTAGGGAACTGAATTCTTCTGATGAGAATCTGGATTCAGGAAGAATGCGTGGCTTATTCTTTACAAATCTCTTTCCACTTGGACTAGGGTTCAGAGGAGGAGGTTTTTCTTAAGTCCAGACTCCCCTTAGGAGGAGCTCTGTTTTGGGGATACTATTGCCTGTATGATGGACTATTTCAAGTAGGATTGTTCTCAAGTCTCTGATATTCAAAAAAGGTATTATGATCTCCTACAGATGGAGTCTCCCAGACATTAACCTTCTGCTGTTCCTTCTTTTCTGGTTGCCATTTTGTATACTTTTTCAGTGGCTTCTGTAGCCCCTGACAGCAAAGCCTCCTGCACTTAAGAATCTAGATAAGTTGTATAAAGTGCTTGAGGAGTGCACATTTCTTTATAAATACCCTTCTAATGACTCTTCTGACAAGCCATCTAAGTTGTTGCCATCCACCAAGATGTTGTCTTTGGATAAGGATAGTAGGGCCATAGAAAAGTTGGGCAAGAAAGTTTACACTGTTGCCACTTTGTCATTTAAGGTCATTAACTACCAGACTCTTATTGCCAAGTATGTTTTGTTCCCTTTTCTCAGGATTCTAGGGTGTTTTCTGACCTTCCTGACTCTGAGTGAAAGGCTTCAGCCCTTTCCTTACTGAGTCCCACTTCACAAGTTGCCCACCATTCAGTCAAATGCAGCTATGATGCAGCTGATGCATCTTCCAGGCTGCTGCCTTTGGCAAAGTTATAAGGTGGTATTCTTGGCTTTGTCTTCAGATTTTTCCTGATGACATCAAGGCCATACCTTTGGATGCTACTTTGAATATAAAAGTCTTTTTGGATCTGATGATGATGATGATCTTTTCAGGTTCCTCCAGGACAAGGGCAGAGCCTTGCTAAAGTTGAAACATTTTTTATTTCTTCCATTGCTAATTTTTAGAGGAACTACCCCTCCAAGTCTGCCTTTGGTTGTAGGCTATATTACCCGCCGCCCAAAGGCAAGAAGGGTTCTAGGCATGCACCTCCTGCTAAGTCTGCACAGACTCCTACCTTCCAGAAGTCTTCTTTTCATGGAAAGCCTATTTTTTTCTTCCTCCTTCCCTTGATCAGGTACTCTTGTCCCCCATCCTTTCCCTGTCTGTTCCAAAATGGCTACAGATCACTTCAGACTTTGGGTTCTGTTCATTATCCATCAGGGATATTTCCTGGTCTAGAAGTCCTCTCCTCCCTTTTCAGGCATGCCTCTCATTTCCAAGAGGTACTTCACTCTCTTTTGACTCAGGGCACCATTCAAGCAGTGCCTCCTACACAGATAGGGAAGGGATTTATTTCAGAAGGCTTTTGGTCCCATGAAAGGAGATTATATGGAAACCAATTCTGATCTTTCCCTGCTGAACACCTTCCTCAAGATTTCTTCATTTTGGATGTTATCCCTTCAGACTTTGTTTCTTCTTCCTCCCTCGCAGAACTTTCTGGTATTCCTGTATCTCAAGGATGCACACTGTTACATCCACATCCATTCTGTTTACATTTCTCTGTCTCTTCCTTACATTTTCAGTTCTTTGCTTTGCCCTTTGGCATCTCTATTACCCCAAGGGTTTTCACCAAATGTCTTGCTCCTGTTATTGCTTTTTGCAGGATTCGAGGTATTTAGATTTTTCCCTATCTAGACGATCTGCCTATTCAAGCTCATTTCCCTAGCAGTCTGCTTCAGGATCTCAAGTTTACTGCTTGCCTATTACACAGTCTGACATTCACCATAAACCTTCAGAAATTAGTTCTAACACCTTCCCAAGGTCATATTTTCATTGACTGCAGGCTTCAGACACTTTTCATGTTAGCATTTCTGCCTACTCCTAAGGGTCTGTCTCTAATAAAATTTTTCCAATCCCTTCTTTCTCTGGTGTCTGTCACAGCCAAGGAATTTATCAGGGCCTCATGGAGTTCCCAGTATCTTTCCTTCTCTGTACCAAGCTTTGAGCTTCATTGGTGGATTCATCAACTTTCTCTAAACCTGGGACTTACTTTTCAAGCTCTAGTTCCCACTCAGGAGCCTTTGCAGATGCCTCAGACAAAAGGGTTGGGTACAGCTTGTGGCCTGCTAAAGGTTAAGGGCCTCTGGCCTTCTCTTCAGATATCAGAACACATCAACATAAAGGAGATGAGGACTCTGCTTCTGGCTCTGCAAGCTTCACATTACCTCTTTCATCCTGGGCCCCTCAAAGTTTTCACAAACAATACCACAGTGATGTAGTATATCAACAAGCAAGGGTGCTCAAGACCTTTTCTTCACTGCAGACTAGAATTTCCAGTCTGAGATCTAGCTATCCAGTATCAAGTGATTCTTCAGGCAGTTTACATTCCCTCAGAACACAATCTAGTAGCAGACTCCTTGAGCAGGTCCAGTACACAAGCTCACAAATGGATGCATCACAGATATGTGTTCCAGGACATTATCTATCAGTGGGGTATTCCTCAGGTAGATCTTTTTGCATCCTCTCTGAACAGGCAACCTCCTTTATTCTGTTCCAGAGTCCAAGTCCTCTGGCTTTGAAAGTGTGGACATCCAGTCTATTCCTTGGAAAGAGGGTGTTTCTGTACTCATTTTCCCCCCATTCCTCTGTTACAGTGAGTTATGCACAAGATCAGGCAGGACTCTCCCAAAATCTTGCTAATGACTTTGTTTTGGCCCAGACAGCATTGGATCCCCCTTCCTTCTCACCTGGCCAGGGGCAATCAGGACAAGTTACCTCACAGTATGGATTTTCTCAGACGAGACAAGGGGTCACTTATTCATCCTCACTTATCCACTCTTTAAATGACGCTGTTTGTGATAGGGTCTTGATTTATTTTAAGCATCACTTTTCTAAGGATATGCTTCAGGTTCTGCAGCAGGCCAGGAAACCATATATGTACAAATGGAAAAGATTTTCTGTCTGGCACCTCTCTCACCATCAGGATCATCTGTCAGCAGACACTCCTTTGGTTCTCTCTTATTTGTGTGATCTGCTCCATGCTAGGTTGGCACATTCTTAAGTGAAAGCTCACCTGTCAGCAGCTTCTGCTTGTCTTCCCTTGAATCCTCATTTAACCTCTAGGTTTGAGGTCGCGCAAATTTTTAAAGGCATCCTTCATATCAGGTCTCCCAGGAAGCCTATTCTGCCTTCTTGAGATCTCAGTTTTGTACTTCTAAAACTGACCCAGGCTCCTTTTCAGCCTACTTCCTTGGCTTCCTTACACCATTGTACTGGAAAGACTGTTCTGCTTTTGGCTCTTACTTCACCCAAGCTGTTCCTCCTTTTTTAGTTTTACATACAGACAGGGTCTCTCTTCATACTAATCCTTCTTTTATGCACACAGTGGTCAATGAGTTGTCCCTTAATCAGTCTATTAATATTCTTTCCTTATTTGCTTTACCACCATATGCTAGTCAGAAGATTCTTCACACCTTGGATTCAAATGACAGCTTATTTATTTTATTTATTTTACATTTGTTGACCGGGCTAGTCTAACTGGATATATGTCCATTTTCAGTAGAAGCCCGGGGAGATAAGCTCTGCGGAAGTAAAAATATAATCACATTATACAAAGACTAATTTGTATGTTAAACATTTCAAGAGAAAAAAAAACAGGGAGTAATGACAGTGGTCGTTTGTTCATAGAATAGTGCTAAATATACAAATATACTTAATACAAAGCAAATGTAGTTGCAATACAACATATAAAAAGATAGCAGCTGAGTTAAATAATATGTTAGTAAACAGGTTGACATAGAGAAGGAAAACAAAAATTAGGAGCTGTAATCAGTATAAGAGTTAATAACTAGTCTGCTTAAAGAAATTAAGAGGACCTTCACTGTGTCACTACTAGACAGAGGCACAGTATTCTAAATCTATTCTGTGCATTTTTCTACCATTTCATGGGGTGGCGAAAGCCACATGACTATGGCTAGGCTTACAAATGCCCCAGGGAAGATAGCCTAGTACTAAACTATGAAACTATGTAAGTAAAAAAATTTAGAACAGTCAAGGTCAGTTTGTTAAGAAAAGGAACAAGAATAATTGAGAAGAAGAGAATAGGTAGATCCAAGTAAGAAAGGTGGTAGATCAGTCAGGTTTGGTACAGGGGCACAACCAGTGTGTTCTGAGAAAAAGTTTCAGTTTGTTTTTAAAGAGTGATATAGAGGAAATTGAGGAAAGTTCGCTAGGAAGAAGGTTCCAGGATTTTCCAACAGCATTAGAGAAAAGTGAGTCTCCAGCCCTGTTGTTTGACTTACAAATATTTACTAGAAGTCTATGTGATGAACGTAAGGTCTTTAGATTGTTGTAGGGGATGATGAGTGTAGATAGTATAGGGGTATTGGTAGGATGGTAAAGGGTTTTGTGGGCAATGATAAGTTGGTGGAATTTAAGCTGATTTTGTAATTCAAGCCATCCTAGTTGCTTCAAGTTAGTACAGTGGTGGGTTCTAAAAGGTTTACCTGTAGCAAATCTGGCTATGCTATTGTAGGCATTTTCCATTTTATTAAGGCTGTTTTTAGAGAGATTGGTGTATATGGGTGAGGCATAGAGGAGAGTAGAAATTAGGTGTGTGTGAGCAATAGTTATTCTTGCTGCAGGAGAGAGAAAGGGTTTGATCCTGTAGAGAGAGCCCAGTTTTTTATTAACAGATTTTAAGGTATTATTAATATGGGTGTCAAAGTTAGGGTTGTTATCTATGGTGATACCAAGTAGTTTGGTAGTTGGGTCTGGGGATATAGGAGTACTGTTATTGGATGTTACTGTGAAGTCTATTGGGGGGGGGGACTTACAGGTAGGAGTGAAAAGGAGGAGTTTAGGTTTTTTGGGGTTTAGAAGGAGACAGCGTTGAGTAAACCATAGTTCAATTGTGTTAAAGACCTTTTGGGTAAGGGAGTGAAGTTCAGATATTGATGTGGCTGAGCATATAAGTGTCAAATCATCTGCATATTGTATGCATGTAGCTTAGGGGATTGCTAGGTGAAGGTTGTTGATAAATATAGAAAATAGGAGAGGTCCTAATATGGACCTTTGGGGGACCCCTATGTTGATCGGTAGATGGGTGGATAAAATATTGTGCCATAGCACGGCCTGTTGTCTGTTAGGATTGGAACCATTTTATAGCTAATGCATCTAGTGACAGAGATTTAAGGATTTTTATAAGTAACTGGTGATTTACCATATCAAACACCTTAGACAGATCTATAAACAGTGCAGAGGAAAGCATATTAAGGTTTTGGTTTTTGTTGATACAGTGAGTGAAAAAAAGAAGGGAGGTAGTAGTGCTGTGTGAAGGTCTGAAATCATGTTGAGAGTTGGAAAGTAAGTTATTATGGATTAGATGGTCTAGCAGTTGTTTATGGATGCATATTTCCATGATCATTGCTAGGGGAGACAGTAGGGCTATGGGATGGTAATTGGAGAATTCAGTGGATTTACCACCCTTATGAAGAGGGATAATATAGGAGACCTTCCATATGCTAGGGATGTGTCCTTCAGTTATTGTTCTGTTGATAAGAATGGAAATGGGGTAAGCAATCGATTTGGCTGCCTTTTGTAGGTATTCAGTGGGTATTTGGTCAGCTGAAGGAGTGCATGGTTTAAGTTTTTGGATGAGGGCAAGAATATATGCAGTTGGGACTGGTTGGAAGAGAAATGGAGGGGGTGGGTTAGTGATATAGTTGGATATAGATAAGTCTTAAGTGGATAGCTGACTGGCAAGGTTTTGGATGGCCTCAGTGAAATAGGTGTTAAAGGTATTAGCAGTCTGTTTAGGATTCTCTTGGTCTGTGCCTTGTGGGTTTGGTGTGATGGATTGCCCTGGGTGTAATAATTGATTAATACTTGCCCAGAATTTTTGTGGTTGATTATGTTGGGTCTGTTGGAATTGTAGGTAGTAGTTTCTTTTGTCAGATAGTACTGCTTTTTTAGTTTAATTTCTTAGTTGCCTGAAGTTTTGTTGATCTACTGGGTTTTTAGTTGATCAAGATTTGTTTCAGTATTTATTTCTGAGTGTGATTTTTTGCCTGCTTTCTTTTGAAAGCCATGGGGCAGATTTAGTTCTCATTCTTATAGAGCACATTGGGGAATGGTGGTCTAGAATGGTTAAGAAGTTAGAGTTAAAGTAATTGACAGCTTGCTCCATTGGGAAGTATTTTAAGGTTGACCAGTTATATGCTCTTAGTTCCCATTGGAAGAGATCAGAGTTGAAGTTTTTCTTGGTTCTAATTGTTCTAGATATAGTTGGGTTAGGTAGATTTGTTTTATGCCTGATGATGTAGGTTAATGAGTGGTCACTTACATCATCAGGGAGGGTACCAGATTCATATGTCTGGAGATGACTGTTTATGAGAATCCAATCTAAGGTACTTTCTTTCTTATTAGGCTTGTTTATCCTGGTAGGGGAGGTAATGGTTTGTGAAAAACCAAAAAGATTTATATGGCTTGTAGGGTGGCAGCTGCTCAAACACTTCCAATCAGTGTTAACATCACCTAGGATTATTGTTTCTTGAGGCAGATTTTTAGATAGCCGACAGAGGAAATTCTCTATTGTGGCAGTGTTATTACCAGGAGGAAGATAGATACAGATAATATAGATGGATTTTAATTTGTTAAGTTGAAGCTTGGTAATAAGAATTTCAGTGTTGGTGACTTGAGGTGGTATATAGTCAAAGGTAGTAATCTGTAGGCTGGATTTAAAAAGGATAGCTAAACCCTTTTTGGTTGTGTGGTCAAGTCACAAAATATTGTAACTGGGTGGGATGACTTCATTGTCTTTAGTTGAAGGTTTTAATCAAGTTTCTGTTAAACAATGTCAAAGGAGTAGACTTCTAGGAGAGCATGGAGTTGTGCAACTTTGTTATTAAGGCTACGCATGTTGAGGTGAGCTAATATCAGTGAATTAAGTGGTTTAGTAAAATAATGGATAGGATGGGTGTCAGGGTTGTGGAGTTGAGTGGAAGTAGTAGTTATAGGGCCTGAGTTTGGATGAATGTCACCATCTTTCAAAAAGAGGCGTAGTGTTTGAGGTCTAAGATTTGGGAACATATATAGAGTTAGAGACTTTCTGGGCTTGGGAGAGTGATATCTAATGTGGGTAATCCTATGGAATTTTGCTGGTAGATAGCTAGGTGTGGATGTTATGTTAACATGGTTAGTGAGAATAGGTAGAGAAGGAGAGATAGATAGTGTGTTGGCGTGGAGAATATGTGGATATATTGGGTGTTCATAGGAGGATAGCAGGTAAGCTAAAGTTAGGGGCGGTAGAAGTGTAAATATGAGTAACCTCTGTAAGAGGGTTGAGGAGGATAGCGTATGCATCTGGCAGGGTACGTTTTTAGGTTCTAGTTATAGGTTTGGAGGTATGTTAAGTGTGTAAGGAAATAGGTGTAGGGTGTGGTAGGAGAGATTTGAAGTGGTAAGCGAAGGTAGAGAGAATTGGTGTTAATTAACAATGGGAGGGGCTATGATTAGTGTAAGAGGGAAAGGGTGTGGCTAGATGTTATAAGAGTAGGACCCCTGGGGTGGGTGGAAATTGGGGGTAGGGTAGGGTAGGGGAGCAGAGTGAGCCTGCAGGGCGAACGGAGCGGGTAGAGACAAGTAAAGGAGAATCTACAGAATAAACTATCAGCAATGCTGATGGCTGAAGGTAAGTAAGTGAGTCAGAAGTGGGAAAGATCAGAGGTATATCAGGAGTCTATGAGATTAAAAAAATGGAAGAGGTGAGAGTATACAGTTGAAGTAAAGGGTGAATGAGAAAATAGGAGCAGATCTAAGACCTAAGAGGTATTAGTGTAATTACAGAGGAAAATACAGGAGGATAAAGCAGGAGATAAGGGTTGGGATGACGGTGATAGATATTATTTAAATAAAACTAAAGTTTTTGCAAATCTGAGCAGATTTTTTTTTTTGTTTCTTTTCATCCCTAGTCTTTGGATTTAGCAGTTTCTGAGCAAGCCATCTCCTCCTGGATTTCTTAAGGCCATTTCCTTCAATTATTTTCATGACAAATGTCTTTCCTCATCTGTAAAGCACATTATATTAGGGCAGTTACCTCTTTTTGTGTCTTTTTCAAGGATTTGGATACCAATTCCATCCTTGAGGCTTATGCTTGGCCCTCTGTTCCTACTTTCACTAAGTATTTCAAGTTGGATGTTATTTCCAGGATTGGAGTAGGCTTTGCCAGGGCTATCCTGCATGGGTTTATGGTGGGTTCATCTTCCTGCCAGGCTTCCTCTTGAGCTCTTGTACTCTTGCTTAGGTAAAGAATACTGCAACAGTGCTATGGAAGGACATAGTACGTTTGTGCAAAAGCTTATCATAACAGTAGATGTCCTTCTCTTCACTATTGCAGTATTCAGTACCTCCATCCTTCCCCCTCTGTCCTGACTCTTGCCCTTTGTTCTGGTTGCCCTCTTGGCTGACAGGCCATTCTCCTTTCCTACCTCTTTACTTTCCCTGATAGATGCATATGTTCCTATTTGTCCTTGAGGGTATTCTGTTCCTCCTGAGGCATTTTTAGTTTTGAGTATCTGTGTCTGTATGTCCTCTTTATGGCTTACATCATGAGCGGAGAGCATAAATGTGATGTACAGTGCATATGGGAAGTGAAGGCTTTAGTATTCTGGCTGGAAGTTGGGCTATCCTTGGCAGTAGATCACATAGATTAAGAATACTACAACAGTGAAGAGAAAGACCTCTACTGTTATGGTAAGATTTTGTGCAACTGTACTTTAAATGTATAGGTCCACAGAAGTCATAGTGCCACTTCATCTGGCCCTTATCAGATGCATCACTGAGTATAATACTCTTTCAATATGCACCTGACCAGATATATGCAATAGTTGGAACACATATAATGGTTCCTTATCAAACTTATCCAGGGTGTAAACTCATGTCCTATATGGATTGCCTTAAAACTCAATCTCTATGCTCAGGTTACTGAGAGGCAATCTATGCCTGGCATGCAAGACATCCTTGGATCCAGCTCTGATGGTCCTTTTGCATATCCACAAAATGAACAACATCAGAACCACTAGATCTAAGAATTTAAATTTTGCTTGCAACATAAATAGGGCATATTGTTGAGACAGTCAGGTGTCCCAGAGGATCCCTATGCTCTGAAACAGGCTCCCTGTCCATGTGAAGCAGAGTCCCTCCTTAACTCTATTTAAGCATAAGCTTGACCAATGGATGGGAAATCTGAAATTCACACCCATGTCTCTAAAAGACAGAGACAGACAGTAACTATACTCAAACTAACATACCCTTCAGATAACATTTCAAAACTTCCTGACTAATATAACCCTTCTTAATAAATGACTATGATACATTGGGACACAACTGGGTTGTGTTGTGTGGTGAGGCTTATAACATCCCTGGTGGTCATTAGCCTAGCATATACCCACAAACCTATATAAACTATAAACCTTACATACAATATCATAATTTCTACTATACTCTTAAAAGATTACACAAAATGAACAAGAATATTTAAAACAAAATGAAAACTTGTGTCAGAACTACAGTAAAGAAAAAAACTCCATGATATAACCCAATGACAAAAACTTAGTTAACCTAGGTACATTTCTATTAAACATTAAGGTAAATGGAAATGATAATCTAAGACAATTGCAATTATGAAATAATTAAAATAAATTTAATATGTAGGACTCTGCTTAAGTAATAAATGGAGTACATTGTACTGTAGGAAATGCCTTTCATTTCAATTAGCTTTACTACTCTAAACAAACTTGTAGCCCAGTACAAATGCTGTAAGAAACTTGGAGTTGTGTAAGTCTACAAAGGCATCACTCTGTTCTCCTACTCTCTTGTCCACAGACATCACTCTGTTCTCCTACTCCCTTGTCCACAGACTTTGTCTGTGTGCATGGGTATTTATGTAAGTATTCCTCTGTGTGTGTGTGTGTGTGTGTGTGTATACCCCACTGCTAATTATATATACACTCTGGGATTGCACAACATAGGGATAAAAGTAAACACCCTTTTTTAATATTTTGACTTTCATTATTTTGAACTACTCCCATAGATATAGTGAGGTGAAAGTTTTCGCCAAATAGTGTCCAAATGAATATAAATAATGGTGCATTTTATGCTGAGTGTATGTAAAAAGGACAGTTATGACAAGAAAGAAAATAAAAGTGTTTATTTCAGAATAGAGAGGATCTTTTGTTGTTATTCATAGGTAAATACTAGGCTAGCTGACCTTTTGGGCAATTTTAAGCCTAGCCAGTTTTCCTTCCAGTGGTAAGATTCAAATCCTGTACTTTGAGTTTGAAGCAAACACCTTAAACGTTACACTACGCAGTGAACAGAGAACTTCCAGTATCATGTCACATGGGAATGTTGCTTTAAGAACAGTGAAAAACTTTGCTGTATTAGCTGGAGCTTGTTTGCTTAATTAGACAATTGTTGCTGTATAAAAGGAGGGCTAAGGTAAGCCTATGCTGGGTGTCATTTGCCCTTTTTATAGAGGGATTTGGTATCTGCAGCAGTGGCTGTGGAAGAGAGATAGTGGAGTGACTGAAGACCTGTAAAAAGACACCAAGAGGATGCTGGAGGTTGTTGTTCTTATAGACATCAAGAAGAGAGAGCTAATGAGAAACTTAGAGAGTGACAGTGAGACTGGGAGAGACAGAGAGCAAGTCTTACTTAAAGAAAGTGTATCACAACCGTATTGACTGTGTTGAAGGTGTGCACTTTTGTTAATCCATAAGACATTTGCTTTGGGAAGCACCTGCAGCTTTATGTTTTTACATAATACACTACATTGTTTTTCTAAGGCTGATGTCCCTGCTGCCATAAAGGTTCTGCATTGCTGAAGAATGTCGGCATCATACCAGCTGCCATAAATGTTCTGCATTGCTGAAGAATGTGTACATCATACAGGTATATGCCAAACTCCTGAGACTCTACATTTTGCTGCATACAGGAAGGTCACAAGTTTTGAATTTATATTTCCACTATGTAATAGAGTCAATCCATGATGTGTGTTGGCAGTTTTTTCCCCTTTTTTGTAGAGTGCACGTGTGTTGGTTTGTTTGCCATAATCATACTATATAACAATTACTGTAGACTATTATTGTTGCACATGAGGGGATGGTGATAGTAGCCACATTGATGGCTATGCCAAAGGCAGCTCTACCACTGAAACAACTAACCAAGCAGAAACACCTACAGATATATTGGCAACCTTGTTTGTATGCCCACTAGGAGAGATGGGACTGAACTGATGGTGCCCAAGATTTTTCAGACAAGCTGTCTGAAGAACCACTAAAAACCTACACAGGCATGGAAGGGACTGAGTAAAATAGCTAAGAAATTGTTTTAAAAAGTCATTAGCTGCTGTACCTGGTGTTACTTCAGCCATGCAAGGTCAAAAGTTTCATAGCTGGAATTAGTCTTACAACAAAATGTTAAGATCATAGTGTGATGCCCGTGCACTGGCCCAGTAACCAATGAGCCTCAATTCTCACCACTAACACCAGTGAGGGGCATGCACATTGGGAGGATGAGAAGTACACACACAGTAAAGTACAAATTCCCTTAAGAGCACACAGAAATCACAATCAGTCTGGGGCTGGTATCCCTCTCTTTCTCCAGATCCCCACTAAGACTCCCCACTGGAACATCTATAGAGTGGAGTCTTTAGTCAGGGTTGCAAACCAAGTCCTCCCAGCATCCTCTCTGTCCAACCAGTGCTTAATGTCCCTGCCAAAGTAGCTGACACACACACACACACACACACACACACACACACACACACACACACACACACACACACACACACACACACACACACACACACACACACACACACTTTGAGATTTGATTTATACACAAACACACATGTTGGGAAGGCTGGCACATGTTTACTAGCTATGCCACCTTCCACCCAGACCTTAAAGCAGTTAGCACTGCCACCAGAACCCCTGCTTATCAGCTAGTATAAGGCCCTTCCCAAAGAGTGACCAATTACACTGTGTAATGTTACTGTTATCCAAATGGTAAGTGTGACCAAACTAAGGCTGTTCCAGAGTGGCCTGTACAGTGTTACCAAATACATGCAAGTACTATAACAGCTTAAATATCTGTAAGCAAGTCAACCACAAATAAAATGTTTTAATATATTTAGTAATAAATCAATAAAGCACAAGACACTGCTCATTAATTCAGCACAGTGAAAATAGAGTTCACAGTCACAGGAAATACTTTAAAATAACATAGCAGGACAGTCCCACATAAATACAGAAAACATATCTAACTAATCTTGTTATATTCCTAGCTATATTTAAGAAAAACTATGTTCTAAATAACTTATTTACAGAGCAAGGCAAAGTGCTGGTGATTTGTTCAGATCCAGAGACAAATACAATATGCATGCCTTCTCTCTGAGATAGTTCTTAAATTGATAATACACATTACTAGTGAATCATCTCAGATTACATCATTCTTTTCACCTCTGCCTAGTTTCCCAGGCTAGCAGGAACTTACATGTTTAACATGTCTCTGTTAAAAATACTTATATCCCAGAAGCTGACAATTCTCTCTTAGAAGCTTGCCTGAACTATAAGTCGTAAAACAATTACCTTGAAAACTTGTAATTACCTCTGTTTCCAGACAATAGAAAGAAGTCCCTAGCCTAGACATCCTGTCTCTTAGCTTGAGATAAACTGACTTTATAACACATTGTAAAACTCTTTACTTATCAACTTATTTTCTTAGAGTTTTGCAAGTTAAATCTGTATATCCCAATTTCTACAATGAAGCATACATTTACACAGGTAAAGAGTTTATAAACATTTCTGCTCTTTTCCAGCAGGGTGCATTCTGGTTACAATCTTGAAGGCCAGTACAGAGCATAATGTTTTCTTACATTTTTTTAAGGCAAGCATACAAATCATATTGCTATTCACAAATGACATAAAATTATTTACAAAATTCTATCTAGCTGGGCTGGCAGTGCCACACACAGTTTTATGATTTCAAATGTATTATTGTTTTATGGTTAAATCCTGAAGGCCAACATGCTAAAAATAAAATTGTACAACTATTAGCCATTGACAAGAGATCTTTATCTGTTGCTTTAAGAAAGTGGGTGCATCGAACTGATCCATAGTGATATTAGTAGAAAGGATGTTATGCCATGAAAATATGTACATTCCCAAAAAGTCTAGACATGTAGCAAGCCCTCTGTTATATATTGGTAACAAGCAAAAAGCTACAGCTGTAGATATGCTTAGGTTTAAACTTTGGGAAAAATGGTCACATAACTAGGTTTGTACTAGTTCTACTAACACTTTGAAGCCACAAAAACTATAACTTGTGATAAGCATGTTTCTAATGATGTTGTTGTCTTTGGGCTTTTCCCGGTTAGGGGTCGCCACAGCGGAACTCTGGTCTGCTAATGATTGGCAGTAGATTTTCACGAACGCCGAGGTACCAGCTCAACATTCAACCTTCAATGAGGCACGCCCATTTACGCATGTCTTTTGAACGCCCATGCAACCGTGGGGAGGACATGCAGACTCCACACAGAAGGCACTCCCCGCACTCCAGCTGGGAATCGAATGGGAGAACCTCTTGCTGTGAGGCAACAATTCTACCGCTGCACCACTGCTGATAAGCATGTTTCTAATGATAATGATGTTAAATCTATCAAATGTAATTTATTATCTGCTAGAATAGATTACTGAACCTTCTGTTACTGTGTTTCTGCTGTGCTAATTAAGTACAATGTATTAACTGATGGCAAGGAGCAGTAAGACTGATTAATTCAAATGGTAAGGTCATGCTGATGAAGGAGCAGTATGCATATAAAAAGAAAATGTTTGCTAACAAAGCAGTTGTATACATCCATGGTGATAAAAAACTGCTTCTTATTAACTGTGTTTGGAAGGTAGTTCATCTTGTTGTAGTACATGTTTTAACAATGGACATGATAATACGGAAATATTTTCCTCACTTAATAAAATTGTGAAAGCAGTGGAAGATGATACTCTTTTTTGATAAAGATCCTTATCAGTGTGGGGAGGAGAACCCACAAGTGAATAAGCTGACAAGTATCTCCTCCACCTCACTTTGGAAAAAGGGAAGCAATCACCACACACACATTAGAATATATACAGTCTACAGAGAACTAGGCTGTACTGTTTGAAAACTCTATAAAAATATGGCTAAGAGTACAGAGAGAAGAACCCATACCTTTTAAGAAAACATGTCATCATACAGCTGTGTCACAACATCCTGCAAGGGTGCAATATGTAAAAGGAAGAGAGCTCCACAATAAAGTAATGGATCTGAAAACATTGCAAAACAGAACCGAGATGACTTGTATGAGATTGGCAGAGATGGAGAAAGAGGTCAGGCAACTGGTGACTCTGAAGTTTTTAAATGGACAGCAAATGGTGTGTTACCAAAGAAGAAAGGAGGGGGGGGGGGGCACTTTACTCCATACCTCTCAGATGCCCAGATTTGTGCATCATATTTATGGGGTATTTCTCATAAATTTTTTCGACCCAGTCACTGAGGACTGAAATCATTAAATGACAGACATTCAAGTGTCAGATTTCAGAGCTCTCAGAAAATGCATGTTAATACAAATCCTGACTACTTATTTATTTGACATTTGTTGACTGGGTTAGTCTGACTGAGCTTGCAACTTTCAAAGTTTATAAGAACAATATTTAAAATTTGTCCCTAAATTAAAAGTTTTTTCATTATGCAAACCACTTGACCTTGAGTGTCTTTGCTTCTACTAATCATGTGGGCTACATGTGGGGTGTAGAATGAGCAGAACTGGCCCTCTCTTAGTTCTGTTGTTAGCACGTTGTCAGGTGAGGTTAGAAGTAGCAGTTCATAGAACTCCATAACATATGGTTGTTCAATCAGAAATAATCTAGTGTCTTCCTTTAAGAGTACAAAAAATGCTTTTGAAAAGAAACACAAGGAATGTGAGCAGTTAAAGACTAAATGCATACATGCACCCCATATGCATTGCATATGTTGAATGCTATATTAAATTGGAAAACTAGGAGAAGAAAACTGCAAGAAATGTAAACATTGCTAATCTGTATTACCTTTATGGAAATACATTGTATTTATTTTTCAAGTCACTGAAAGCACCTTCCGCAGTACTAGGGAAAAAATACATGAATACTTATTCTAGCCAGAATAAGCAATGTGTAATTTAATAGTTATTCTTCATGCAGCAATCCTGAATGAATATTCGTATGAAAGAAGCACATCTAATGATGTCTATTCACATAGTTAGAAAAAAAAAAAACCCTTCAAGGGCAGGGTGTTGGGCGGGGTTTGGGTGGTTCTTACTACTGTGCGTCTGGTGGGGGAGTGTTCCAATACAAAGATGGATAGGGTGGGTTTAGAGTGGTAGTAGTAGCAGCAGCACTCTTTTGTCTGACAACTCATCCCTGCTGGATTTTAATGGAGTTCATTACCAAAAGATAGATCAGGCTGACCAGTGTTATGATCTGCACCCCTGGAGACCCAGTGGTAAAGATCGGACAAGTAAATAAATTTAATGTCTACTCCAGGAAGTTCTCCATGCAGGCCATACAACTGTCCATTGCTGTCTTACCTGTAGCCTCCAATACCTGCTCCATCTGTTGCTGGGTCCACTTTAGGCAGTACTGCTAGGATATCTACAAGTGAGGGGCCAGGGATCTCCCTCCCACAAGCCATTCCCAGCCTCTTTATGCTCATATACCCTAGCTAAAACATTATTAAGGATAGAACATGGTGGAGCTGCCCGAGTAGCAAATCTGTTATATGAACCCACAGTTAAAAGAGAAATTTAGAAGATAGCCATAAGTGAATCTAGCCTGACATTGGACTGAAAGTGATTAACACACATCATTTTCTCTGTGGGGAAGTACCTCTTGTTGGCCATAAATGTCCACTGCTTCTAATAGAATGTGGCATGATTTGTGTCATCTGCTCATGCTAAAAGAGAGACAGCACATCAAAGAAATGTAATAACTGTAATGTGAGATGCTGGAAGAGCAGATAAAATCTCAGAAGTACTTTTTATTAGCTGCATGGCAGGCAGCAAGTAAGTGCATGTTTCCTGCATATACATCAAGATATGTAACAAAATATGCACAGCATGCAAGGGGATACGCCAAGTGGTATGCAGTTACAGAATCTGGTCAGTATAACCTCTGTCCAGAAAAAGGCCCTGCAAGTCACATAAAAGGTAGTATGCAAACCACATGTTGTGCCAGAACCCACCACCACATGACAATGAAGATCCAGAAAGACCTGATTACTAAGATGACCTTATCTCCTTTACAAATTCTTGCTGAAAGCCACAGTCTCAAACCAATCACAGGATAAAAGAAAAAAAAAAACATTTATTTAAAATAATCCTTACCATTCAGGGCAGTTTTGCCTAACCTACACTTCCCATGTCAGAAGATCATCAGGATTCCTGTTCCACAAGTCAAGAAAATGCCTATAATGCTCTGCCATCCTAGTGATGTCTGTGGCAGAGGAGAACCCCTCAACCATTTGATAATAGTCATCCACTTTTTTAAATGTATCATCATAGGAGCAAAGGAAGTGCTTTCTGAATGACTGTGAAGGAGAAACAACCTTGCTCTCTCTTATGTGACATGCAGGCACACTTAGGTGAGTGCTAACAGAAGCGTCCATTCTTCAAAACTATTCTGAAAATAATATATCTTTTATGAAGAGCAAATGTTAACCTGTAAATCATGCCTGTAATTTGATTTCTGCAGCACAGTTAACAGTGATGTCATACATGTCACCAACAAGGGCTCCAGCACAAAGTGGCAACTACAAGATATCTGAGCCAAAGACGGACTGCAAGCTGTTCCTTATTCTGCAGGTTAACAGCAGCAAAACATAGTAATTCAAACACATTCATACCCTTTAATCTCATTTGCCTATGTGCTGCACAGATATGTGTAAACTTGTGTAGTCTTAGAGGTGCAAGCAAGTAATCGCATCCAAGTAGAAACTGACTCTGTGGGTAGACCCCATAAGGTTCTCATGACATATTACAAAAGTAGATTGCAAAGCTTTTCTTCTGTACAGATATAACTGCTGTCCGGTTGTGCCCAACCAAGTTTCGAACCCAGGTCTACCCTCTGCCAATCCTGCACCTTAACCTCTGTGATATATGGCTGCTAAGTGGTGCACTCCTAGTTTTTAGGCTAAGTTGCGCATATTTATTAAGCTATTCCTAATGTAAGAATTCCTTACTCTGATGTGCTAACCCTCACTCCAACCCTAAACATAACATTACATTACTAAAAACCCTTTTCCTAATAATACCACTAATGAAAATAGAGTGTGTTTGCAAGATAATGTTTTTCTCCCCTTTGGTTTACTACTTGCAAAAGAAGATTGTTTTTTGTATTGTAACTGGTGTAGTTTTGGTAAGATTTTATTTTGAGTATGTCTACATGCTGGCATTTAAATAAATTGAATCAATGTTTCTGCACATCAGCGTGTGATAGTATACTCAAGTATAACTAGTATCACTGGTGGCTGGTGACTTCAAAAATCAAAGGGGGGCTGCAGGGGACAGCTGAATGGGTGGGGCCAATGGGAAGGGGCGTGGTCAACCAGAAATGAGCAGGGTTATGCTCAAAACCACAAAAAACTGGAACTTTAATTAAATCCACTGCCCTGGGTGCCAAACCATCATTATGAGAGTCCAGTCAAGACAAAATGAAGTAGAGAAGAAAAAAGATATTTCAATGCATTGGCTACATGCCAGCTTACTTAATATCTAGATGGAAACAAAAAGGTTGTGAGGCATGAAAAAGTAAATTACTTTTTAAATACATTACTTGAATGCCAGTAAAAATCAAGTATTAAAAAACAAGCAGCATTCAACTCAATTATTTATTCTTGCACTGCAGTTCTAATTATAATTTATATTCAGCTTTATAAAAGTACCAATTAGCATGCTGAAAGTAGCACTCTCTGTGATACCCCCACTTGTGAAAATGTTTCTTAGTGCTGCCTGACAACAACTATCTACTTGTTTCATGGGGAAAACATGATCAAAGTAAAAAATGAACAGCAAATAAGAAACAAGCTCAAGATAAATTGCTTAAAGGATTACTGCACAGATTATGGACCACACATGATTTGTTTGTTTGTTTATTTTATTTTATTTATTTATTTTACATTTGTTAACCGGGCTAGTCTAGCTGGATATATGTCCATTTTCAGTAGAGGCCCGGGGAGAAAAGCTCCACACATAAATCTATACTACGAGACATATTAATAAAAAAAAATTTAAGTACAATAAGAATATACATTTAGTAATAAGAACAACAAATACTTAAGGCGCACACAAAAATATACTAGGTCAGTAGTAGCATAACAATTTAAAATGCTAAAGAATAGCAGTTAGTTTCAAAAATCCAGAGAGAAAGAAGTATAACAAGAGTTTAGAAGGGATTAATGTAGAAATACAAGAGAGGAGAAGAGAGAGAAACAAAAGTCTAGAAGGAGAAGAAAAAAGAAGATGGAAAAGAGGGCAGGGGAGAGAAAAGAGGAGTGAGTCAGAGCATAAGAGGAGAGCAACAGGGCAAGAAAAAAAGTAAGTATATGTGTAGCTAATAAGACAGTATATAGTTAAAGTAGAGTAGGGGGGAATGAAGAAGGTTAGTCAGGAGTCCAACAGGAACAAAGCCAGTGATTTTGGAAGTACAGTTTGATTTTTTGTTTAAAGAGAGGTAAGGAGGAGATTAGAGTGATATCTGTGGGTAGCAGATTCCATATCCTACCTACAGTATTAGTGAACAGAGAGTCACCAGCTAAGTTATGAGATTTTACAGATTTGGTCATGAGTTTAGAAGAAGATCGAAGGGAGGTAAGATTGTTATAAGGGATTCAAAGTTGAGAAAGTATAGGGGTGTTATCAGGTTGGTAAAGTATCTTGTGGGCAATAGTAAGTTGTGAGATCATAAGACAGTTTTGTAGCTCAAGCCAGCCTAGGAGTTTTAGGTTATGACAGTGATGTGTTCTGAAAGGGTTACCGGTGGCAAAGCGGGCAATGCTATTGTAGCAAATTGCTAGTTTATTTAGGTTAGCCTTCTTAAGGTTAGTGAAAATAGGTGAGGCGTAAAATAGAGTAGATATCAGATGGGAGTGGGCGATAGTAGCTCTGGTAGAAGGTGTGAGAAATGGCTTAATACGGTATAATGATCCTATTTTTTTGTTAACTGTTTTGATGATGTTGTTGGTGTGTTGATCAAAAGTGAGATTGTTATCAATGGTTATTCCTAGCAGTTTTGTTGTCAAGTCAGGAGAGAT
The DNA here is from genome assembly GCF_019279795.1 of Protopterus annectens. Taxonomy (NCBI): domain Eukaryota; kingdom Metazoa; phylum Chordata; order Ceratodontiformes; family Protopteridae; genus Protopterus; species Protopterus annectens. The sequence goes on along the minus strand of NC_056749.1, from coordinate 607,293,324 downwards.
GACAGTGGTGTCATTTGACAAGATGTTGAAGTGTAATGGGGAGGCTCGAGTGGTAGGAGTGAAAAGCAGCAGTTTAGTTTTTTTAGCATTGAGGAGGAGGTACCGTCTAGTAAACCAAGTTTCTACAGTGTTGAAGGTAGTTTAAGTTAGTGAGAGTAGCTCTGAGGAGGTAGATGCTGAACAAATAATAGTGGAGTCGTCAGCGTATTGGATGCAGGTAGCTTGAGGGATTACAGTGTTAGGATCGTTTATGTAAAGGGAGAAGAGAAGTGGCCCAAGAATGGAGCCCTGCGGGACTCCAATAGAAACAGGCAATAAGGAAGAGATATGGTTGTCCCAAAGAACGGCTTGTTGTCTGTTGCTTAGATAAGAAGTAAACCATTTAATAGCAAGGCTATCAAATGAGAGGGATTCAAGGATGTTAATAAGGGAAGAGTGGTTCACCATGTCAAAAGCTTTAGAGAGGTCAATGAATAGAGCAGAGGAGAAAAGATTGGAGTTACGATAGTTGTTGATGGTATCAACAAAGGAAAGGAGGGCAGTGGAGGTGCTATGGTGAGGTCTAAAGCCATGTTGACAGTTGGCTATAATGTTGTGTAAAGAGAGATACTGAACAAGTTGCTGATGGATACATTTCTCCATTATCTTAGCTAGAGGTGAGAGAAGAGCAATAGGTCTAAAGTTAGTGTAATCAATAGAGCTACCACCTTTGTGTAGTGGGATAATGTGAGAGACTTTCCATATATCTGGTATGGTTCCCTCTTGGATAGTCCTATTTATGAGTATAGATATTGGGTATGCAATCTGTTTAGCAGCCTTTGAAGAAAGAGAGAAGGGAGTTTGTCAGCAGAGGGGGTGCAGGGTTTCAGTTTGAGAATAAGCTTATAGATGAAAGAGGTAGAGATAGGATGAAGAGTGAAGTTGTGGGGGGAGTCAATTAGATTATTTGGAGGGTAAAAGTTATTGGTGTTTAGTTGTCTAGCAAGAGATTGAATGGTTTCTATAAAAAAGGAATTAAAAGCGTTTGCAGTATGGTTAGGGGTATCTGGGTCTGCGTTTAGAGGGGAGGGAGTTTTGATGTTCCAGGTGAAAGGAGTTTGTTGATAGAAGACCAGAATTGTTTGGGTTTATTAAAATGGGTTTCTTGAAGTTCACAGTAGTAGTTTATTTTGTCAGAGATTATAGCTTTTTTTGTAAGATTCCTAAGTTGGCAAAAATGAAGAAAATCAGAGCTGATTCTATGGTATCTCCATTTGGCCCAAATTTTATTTTTAGTATGAATTAATTTCTTTGTTTCCTTTGAGAGCCATGGGGCTATATTAGACTTCATTCTAATAGAGCATTCAGGGGCATGTTTATCCAAAATGGAAAGGAAGGTCGAGTTGAAGAATGATACTGCTTCATTAAGAGGAAGTGATTTCAAGAGGTTCCAGTTGCATGTTTTGAGATCATTTTGAAATCAGTCAGTTTTAAAGTGTTTGGTAGAGCGTATTATTCTAATGTTAGGGAGGTTTTGATAGTCAGTCTTTTCTCTAGAGATAAAGGTTAGGCAGTGGTCACTGAGGTCATCGGGCATCGTTCCTACTTTGTATTTGACATTGACTTTATTTATGAGTATCCAGTCTAAGATACTATGTTTCTTACTTGGTTTATTAAGCCTTGTTGTAGTGGTAATGGATTGAGTAAAACCATGTAGGTTTATATGACAGGAGGGGTTTTCACTCTTAATAGTATTCCAGTCTATATTAAAGTCACCCAGAATTATAGTTTCTTGGGGGTAGTTAGTGGAAACCCAACTGAGAAAGTCTTCTAAGATAGGTATATTGTTGCCTGGAGGTATATACATACAGATGATGTATAGGGCTTTTTGTGCATTTAATTGGAGTTTAGCGATGATGGCTTCAGCTCTAACATCCTGGGTTGGACAGGCTGGGAGGGTGGAGATGCTAAGATGGTTCTTAAAGAGAATTGCCACTCCACCACCTTTACATTTAGAATGATCAAGCCTATATAAATTATAGCCTTGGGGAATAATCTCAGTGCCTTTGGTGGCTGGCTTTAGCCAAGTCTCTGAGAGGCGCAGAATATCAAAGTGGTGAGTGTCTAAGAGGGCATGTAAGTAGGGTACTTTGTTGTTTACACTTCGTATATTTAGATGTCCTATGAGTATGGTGTTATTGAAGTTAGGCCTAGATACTTGTGGGGGGGGATATGTAGGGCCGGGGTTGGGGTGAATGTCACCGTCTTGTAAGGTAGGAGTATTAGGTCTGTATGTGAAGTTGCTTTTAAGAAGGGTTAGTTGCTTCATTTTTTTATGAGAGGGTAAGGCATAGGTGAGGTGAGATTGCCTATGGAATTTAGGAAGGTGAAAGCTAGGGGTGGAAGTAGAATTTAAGAATGAGGTAAGAGAAGTGTGGATGATAGATGTATGTTTATTTATGTAGTCTGGCCGGTTATTAAGTGGGTGTTCGATGAAAGTAAGAAGGTAAGAAGAATAAAGGGAGGTAGAGAGTAATGCTAAGAATATCAACATGGTGGGTAAGTATGGGGTCATATTTACAAGTAGTGAGGTAAGGGCAGTTATAAAGTAATAGTAGAAGAAAGGGTTGGAGAGGAGGAGTTATAGGTATAAGGCAAAAAGAAAGAAGGAAAGAGTAGGAGGAGCTATAGGGGTGAGAAAGGAGGTACAAAGTAGAGGGAATGGTGAAGCGAGTGGAAGTTTAAGGGAAAAAGTTGAATGAGGAATAGGAGAGAAGCTAGTAAAAGGAGAGGAGGTATGTTTAGCAGTAGAGGAAGGAGGGAGGAGGAAGGAGAGTGTGTAGAGGGGAGGGGTTTAGTTTTTAGCGGGAAATATTAGGATAGGTTGTAAGGGTAAGGGGGTGTGACTAGGGAAGTATAAGGTTAGGACCCCTGGGGGTGGGTGGGAATTGGGGGTAGGGAGGGGAGCGGAGTGAGCCCGCAGGGCGAACGGAGCGGGATACACAGAGTCCAGTTAGGAAAGAAAAGTAACAGAAAAAGCTAGCAGATAGAAGGATTGAGATAGGTAGCATAAGGATGAGTGGGTCACAGAGCACTGCAAAGAAGGAAAGGGAATGGAGTGAGAAAGGTGAAAATAGGAGGAATAAGGTAGGGGAATAAAGCAGTACTGTAAGACTAGATGTAGACAGAGTGACACCTAGTGGGCAGAGAGCAGAGGTACAGAGAAGAGTCACAAAGGTTCTGGGGCAGAATAGGTAAAGTTCAAGACAAAGGCAAGAAGAGGAAAAAAGTAGCTGACTAGTCTGCAGAGGGTAGAAGGTAAAAGGAGTGCAGGCTAGGGAAAAGCTGGGGGACAGGTCTAGGGAGGAAAGAGGAAAGAGTAGGGTAAGGAACTTAGCTAGTAAGGGTAGAAAGAGGATAAGGGGTAGGCCTGGGTAGACTGACACCTAGAGTTATGAGATAGTATTACAGTAGGTGACTAAGGGCAGAAGTAAATCGCTCTGGTTGGAAGGGAGTGATAATCAGTTTGCAATTTGATTACCGGGGAAGTCCACTGGGCCAAACTGACCCATTTTCAGTGGAGGCCCGGGGAGAAAAGCTCCAAGATGCATTATACAATTTAGATACAAATGATAGTTAATATTAAAGCTCTTATGTAGAATAGTTACTCATAAATGCATTCAATATTATGCATAGCTAACAAATTCATTAAGCTTGAAGGTAGGGATCACACAGCTTCATTTGAGAAAAACAGATATGGGTTAGGTGTGGAAACAGTTTACATACAAACCTTTTAAGAAAATGTAAATACGCTTTACATACACACATCAACAGTAGAATGCTGTTTACAATATTTACAAGGTTGGGCTGTGTGAGGGTAGCTGTAGGAGGTGAGAGCTTAGAGAGAGGCTATAGAAATTGAGAGGTTAGGCTCATAGGAAGATAACTATGAGAGTTATAGAGCCTGGGAACCAGAGCGAGAACCCCCTTTGATTAGGTTGGGTGAAGGCAGGTACATTTCTATTTAGTGGACAGGTGTTTGAATAGTTGGGTTTTGAAGTTTTCTGAGTTTGGTATGGTTTTTAGTGTGGAGGGAAGGGAATTCCATTTTTTGCCTAGTGAGAAAGATAGAAGTTGGTCAGCAGGACATTTAGGTTTATGGATAGTAATTAAGTTCTGATTTTCACATCTGAGAGCTCTGTTGGGTGTATAAGGGGGAAGGATGTTAGTTAAAGTGGGACATTGTGTTGGGTGAAATATGAGTCTATGTGCAGTAGTGAGTTGAAGATAGTCTAGGTAGTTTGGGAATTCAAGTCAATTCAGGGATTGTAGGGTTAGGCAGTAATGAGTGGTATTTTTAGATTTAGAGGCAAATTTAGAGATTTTGTTGTAGCAGTTTTCTAGTTTAGAGGTGATAGAGGAGGACAGGATGGTTAGGAGAGGGGCTCTGTATAATAAGGGTGGAAGAAGCTAAGTCAAGGCCAGAGTTTACCTGGTAGAGTTGGAGAGAAAGCGGTTATTCCTATACATAGCTTTTGGTGGGTTTTCTTAATATCTTGTTGAATATGAATGTCAAACTTGAGGTGTTCATGTACAGTAATGCCAAGTAGTTTGGCAGAGGGGACTACATCTATAGGTGAGTTGGTTTGACTATAAACTTTGAAGTTGTTTATATCATAGGAGAGGGTCTTTCTGGGAGGGAATAGTAGAATCTTTGATTTATTTGCACTGGGAGAGAGGTGGTTTTGGCGCATCCAGTTTTCAGTTGTTGAGAATGCAGTTTGGGTTTTAGTCAGCAATTCAGAGAGGTTTGAGGCAGAGCAGACTAAGGTTGAATCGTCTGCATATTGAATGATTTTAGCATCAGGAATAGCAGTGTGAAAGTTATTGATGAAGATGTTAATAAGCATTGGCCCAAGGATGGATCCCTGTGGTATGCCAGTTGGGGTAGGTAGGAAGGAAGAGATGGAATTCTTCCATTTGACTGCCTGTGATCTGTCCGATAGATAGCTGGAGAACCAGGATAAAGCATTATGTGAGAGATTAAGGTTTGAGAGATAACAGAGAAGGTGCTTGTGGGAAACAGTATCAAAGGCTTTAGACAGAGCAAGTAAAACAGTAGAAACTAAGTGGCTTGAATCTCGGGCTTGATTGACAGTTTCTAGGAAAGAGAGTAGAGCAGTTATTGTGCTATGGCCTGGATGGAAGCCATACTGGGTAGGAGTGAGAAGATTGTTTGGGTCAGGAAAGGCATAAGTTAGAGGTGGATGCATTTTTCTAGGATTTTGAAGATTGGTGAGAGCAAAGCAATGGGGTGAAAGTTTGAGATGCTGGTATTTTTGCCTCCTTTATGAAGAGGAAGAATATAAGCTGAGCGCCAGAGTTTGGGGATGTATGATTCTTTTATGGATTGGTTGATAATGATGCTGATTGGGAGTGCAATGCCATCAGCAGCACATTTTAGGAAGGAAGATGGAATATTGTCGGGAGCATTAGAGCAATGTTTAAGTTTGGACAAACGTTTTTTTATAAAGTTAGTGGAGATGGGTTTGAGTTCAAACAGATGAGGTAAGTTAGAAGGCGGAGAATGTAGAGCAGTTGGGTTATTATTGGGAAATGTCTTGGTGAGGGTAGTAATAGTGTCTATGAAAAATGAGTTAAATTCAGAGCCTAGTTTGAGATCAGACTTACTTGGGTCAGGACAGTTATTTTTGGAGCTTAGATTGTGGAGCGAGTTTACTGAGTTCCAGAATTTTTGGGGGGTTTTGTTGTTATTGGACTGAAGTTTGATATAGTAGGATTTTTTGTCTTTGGTGATTAGTCGTTTTGCATGGTTGTGGAGCTGTTTATATTGGAGCAAGGTACTGTCCAGTTTATTGTTTTGGTAAAGCTTCCATAGTTTGTCTCTGTGGTGCATAATCTGTTTTGTCTGTTTGGATAGCCAAGGAGCAGTTTTAGTTTTTATCCTTTTGTTTCTTAGTGGGGCTAGTGAGTTTAATTAAAGTATCAAGGAAGACAGAGTTGAAGTATTCTATAGCCTTGTCAAGAGGAAAGATGTTTAGAATTTTCCAGTTCATTTGTTTGAAAGGATTTGAGAAAGTAGCTGGGTTGAAGCTACGAGTTTGAATGTACTGATGCTGGTGTGGGGAGGAACTAGTTGAGTGATGCATGAAGGCTGGGAGGTGGTCACTAAAGGTATCAGGAATTGTGCCAGAATGGGTTATTTTATTTGGATTTGAGATTAAGATCCAATCTATAGTGGATCCAGGAGGGTTTATTTTGTTAGGTCGAGTGATGGAAAGGATTATTTGAGTGAAGTTACAGAGGTTAATGGCTAGGGAGGGAGACGGGCAATTGATTTTATTCCAGTCAATATTCACATCACCAAGGATATAAATTTCATAGTTAATTTCAGTAGAGGCCCATAGGAGAATATTTTTGAGTGTAGAGATATTGTTACCAGGTGAGATATATAGGGCAAAGATGCAGATATTTTTATGTTTATTTAGTTTTAGAATTCCAGCAGTTAGTTCAGTGTTCTGGAATTGAGGAATTGGAATTTGGAGGGGAATTAAGGTAAGAAGGTTGGAGTAGACTAGGGCAGTGCCTCCACCTTTTTTATTTAGTCGGTCATTTCTGAGAAAATGAAATCCTAGGGGCAGAATCTCAGAGTCGGAGATAAAGGACTTGAGCCAGGTTTCAGAGATGGCTAAGATATCTGGCTGGTTATGGCTTAACCAAGCTTGAAATTGGTGTACTTTGTTGTTTAGACTTTGTATATTAATTGTAAAAATCTTTAGGGTGTTGATAGGAGGAAGAGGGTAAGGGATGAGTGTTGTTAATAAAGGATATAGGACCAGGGTTAGGATGGATATCTCCAGCTTGGACTAGGTTGTTGAAGAAGATATCCTTTAGCCATATTGGTCTGCCAGGCATGAATTTTGGTAGATTGTAGATTGGAGCAGGTGACAGCATCTTGACTTTAGAGGAGAAGAGCTTAGGGTGGAATAGGTGCAGAGGGTTGGGCTGAATGAGAGAAGAGGAGATAATAATAACAGGTCTTGCTTTAGCATGCATTTTTCTGAAGGGTATGATGTCTAAAACACAATGTCTGTCATTATTTAGTGACTTCATTCCTAAATGATTTGCCAGAAAACCACAAAGTTTATCAGGAACAAACCAAAACTAAGAAGCAAAAATCCATTAATTCTACAAAAAATTGGACAGTTGAGAGGTATAGTTCAGCCGGGAGAACTGTGTGGCAGAAATCCTACTTGACAGACTTAGCTCCCTAGGTGTGGACAATAAGTACCCCCCCCCCCCAAAAAAAAAAAAATGAAGATCTAAGAGAAGTGATTGCTTCAATCTGGCTTCATCACTTTCAGTAGCATTCAGACTCAATCAGTGAAAATATTAAGTAACAAAAAAAGTTTGTGCTTGTAGACAGTTGATTTAACTGGTTCCTAATCGAACACATCCATCCAGGAATTGGGAGGGGGCATACCTGAGATGATCAGATAATCAATAGATACCTTCCTGATTGTATTAAAATTATATTCCACTCCATTAGCCTGACAAGCCTGGTCTGCAAGTTCATGGAACATATCATCTTAAGCTTATAAACAAAGGACATGGGTAACCTCCAAACTCTGGAACTCACTCAGTTTGGGTTTGTAAAAGGTAGGTCATGTCTCCTGAACCTTACTGATGTCTTTGAAGCAGTCACCAGAGCCATGGATGAGGGTAAGGTGTGCACACAGCCTATCTTGACGTCACCAAGGCTTTCAACACCATCCCCCACTCTGGAATTATAGATAAACTCACTAGACTGGGCATAAATACCTATGTCGCAGGATGGATGGCCAACTGGCTCAGTGACATAATCCACACAGTGAAAGTAGCCAACTCCAAATCCAGCTTCAGACAAGTGGCAAGTGGAGTACCACAGGGCTCAGTCTTGGGTCCTCTCCTGTTTGGCATCTACTTCTCAGAAGTCCAGGCTAATACAGCAGGTCTTTGGCTAACAAGGTGCGCAGACGACTGCAAACCAGGTGCCATAATAGAATTGCCTAGTGATGTGGACATTCTACAAAGGACATCACTGAGACTGATGCTTGGTGTCAAAGTCATGGCTTCAAGCTCAATGACAAGAAGTGCACTGTCATCCCCTTTGGGAAAAACACTGTACCTATGAACTATCACATAAGCGGTAGCCTAGTAAACACCAAAAGTGTGATGAGACCTTGGGACAAGTGGACAGTAGTCAGGAAGTCCTTCTACATGGCACACCTCATCACAAAGGAGTTTACCTCCAGGAAAAAAAGAGGTCATTGTTCCCCTCTACTCATCCCTCATCAGAATCATTATAGAGTACAATGCCCCGTTTGGCATGTACCTCGCAAGACCTCTACAACAACTAGAAAGGCCACACAAATACCTCACTAAGAGGATTACTGGCCTCAAAAAGATGCCATTCCCAGACCATCTCAAAAAACTCCAGCTCTACTCCATTGCTTATCACCTACTCAGAGGTGACCTCTGCCTAACATACAAAGTCATGTCAAACTTTCTTGGGTGGCAAAAACCAGGAAACTTTTTTGGCTAGGTTTATATTGGCCCCAATGCCAATAGCCTAGTACCTACTTATGAACCGGGTCTGTATTAGATACTCGAACATTTAAATGTTCAAATCACTAAAGAAAGAACTTTAGTGATCGAATGCTTAAATTTTCGAATATACATAACAATAAAAAAAACAACAAAATAAAAAAAAGAAAAACTAATGGGTGTAAGCAGGGAGGCAAGCCTCCCTGCATTTCACATGTGGGGGCTGCACCCCACAACCCCCTACTTAAATATACCAACTCCAAGATTGAGCTACAGTGAAGTGTCAACTTCACCCACCTCTCACCCCCTAAAGGGCCCATCTCAATACCAAAAGATTGCCACACAGGTAAAAACCGCACTCTCCAAAGCTAAGAATACAGCATCCATGGGACCAGATGACATCCCGTGCTGTGTACTACATGAACTATAAAATGAGCTGGCACCTCATCTAAGTGTCATGTTTAATCATAGCCTCACCTCAGGCTTTGTGCCCACTGAGTGGTGCACAGCTACAGTTATCTCACTCCACAAAGGGGGATCCACCTTGGATCCCGGGAACTACTGTCCCATCAGTCTGATCTGCAAGGGCATGGAATACATTATCATGGAACTTATAAACAAAGACACTGACAACCTTCAAACACTGGACCCCAGCCAGTTTGGGTTCGTGAAGGGCCGATCTTGTTTCCTGAACCAGACTGACTTCTTCAACTCAGTCTCCAGAGCTGTGGACGAGGGTAAGAAAGTCCACACAGCCTATCTGGACCTCACCAAGGCCTTTGACACCATCCATCACTCTGGAATCATAGATAAATTTACTAAGCTGGGCATAAATCCCTATGTCACTCGATGGGTTGTCAACTGGCTTACTGGCAGAACCTAGACTGTAAAAGTAGCCAGTTCCAAATCCAGCTCCAGACAGGTGACAAGTGAAGTACCTCGGGGTTCAGTCCTGGGACCGCTCTTGTTTAGCATCTACTTCTCTGAAGTACAGGCCAAAACTAAGGGACTCTGGCTAACACAGTTCGCAGATGACTGCAAACTGGGAGCCATTATTGAAAATGATGTGGATATTCTACAAAAGGGCCTTACAGAAACACATGCTTGGTGCCAGAGCCATGGGCTCAAGCTTAATGCCAAGAAATGTATAGTTATCCCCTTTGGGAAAAACTATGTACCCATGAATTACCACATAGGTGGCAGTACACTAAACACCAAAAATGTGATGAGAGACTTAGGAACACAGGTGGACAGTGGTCTCAACTTCGATAACCACATTGCCACAACAGTCAGGAAATCCTTCTATGTGGCACACCTCATCACTAAGGGCTTTTTATCTAAAAAAAGGAGGTCATTGTCCCACTGTACTCATCCCTCATTAGACCCATTATAGAGTACAACACCCTGTTTGGTATGTACCTCACAAGACATCTGAAACAGCTAGAAAGGCCATAGAAATACCTCACTAAAAGAATCACAGACCTAAAGCAGATGACCTATGCTGACCATCTAAAAAAACTACAGCTATACTCTGTGGCATATTGTCTACTCAGAGGTGATCTCTGCTTAACATACAAGGCCATGTCAAACCCTGAGCTGTTGGACATGCTCCACGTAAAGAAATCCCAATCCCTCAGAGTCACACACATCAGGGATCTAAACCTTGTCATCACAATGAACAAAACATGCTAGAGAGATAGGTTCCTGACCCAGAGACTCCACATACTCTGTCTTAGACTGCCCATAAGTTTCAAGCAGAGCGCCTCCTTGGCCCTCTTCAAAAGGTACCTTGACAAATGGATGGGAGATAGGAAATTCACCTCTGAGATTACGTCAGTTGCCCTGCTAGACAGGGTTCCAGGGAAGTAAATATTGTGGGAAGAAATATCCAGGGAATTGTTATTGCTAGCCTTGTATAGGCCTTAGGGCAAATAGCCTAGTACCAACCTATGAACCTATAAACCCAGATCTGTTGGACATGCTACACTTAAACTCCCACCGAGCCACATACTCCAGGGACCTAAATCTTGCCACCACAATAAACAGAACATGCTGGAGGGATAGATTCCTGTCCCAGAGACTTCCCATGCTCTGGAACAGACTTACCCATTCATGTCAAGCAAAGCTCCTCATTACCTTCTTTAAGAAAAATCTAGACAATTGGATGGGAAATAGGAAATTCACCCCGGGGATCAATTCTGTGGCTCTGCTAGACAGGGGCACAGGAAAATAACTTTCTTGGGTGGCGAAAGGCAGGGAACTTTTTTGGCTAGGGTTATATAGGCCCCAGATAGGCCCCAGGACTGATAGCCTAGGGTCTATATTAGAACATCAAAGTTTCAAAACTTTGAATATTCTAATATTAACCCTTATTCAGCGAAAGCTGAAAACATTGAACAT
>NC_056749.1:607127338-607274838 GCF_019279795.1 Protopterus annectens | reverse complement strand
CACATCTAACTGGTATCATAGCTTAAATAATTAAAATACTTTAAGTAATTAAGAATACAAATTCTTAAAGTGAAAGTTGAAGAGTAAAAAAAAATTAAGCCAAAACAGATATAATTTCATCATAACATCATGGTTTCATCAAAGCATGTATATCCAAAAAATGGTGTAGTTTATAAACATGTATAAAATCAGATATATTACAAAAATATAGTGTTTGCAAATAAGTTATTTGTGAAGAAATGCCTAAATAATAATACATAATTCAAAGTTGAGAAGCCTTAATTTTCAAAATACTGATGATAGAAATCTTATAATTCAAACCTGCCTTTTAGGTTGCATTCAAGCATAACTGCCATGCTAACTCGCTGTGTTCTGAGTCTCCCAGTCACCAATTCTCAGCAAGTTGTAAACCTTATCACTCACTCCAAATTTGTATTTGACCCCATCTTTCACTGGGCAAGTGTTTGTATAAAGCATTTTGCATGTTCTTCCTTCCAATATTATATAAATGTTCATATCCCCTCATTTTTAAGGCAAGGTCGGTCTTCCCTATGTAAGAACCGAAACATAAACCTCATATAGCAATATAGAGAATGCACTTGGAATCACAATTAGCCCAAAGGGAAGAACACAAGGGTATGCCTTTGTAAATAATGGGGTAAGTGTCCCCACCCCACATATAGCTACAGTAGTAACAAGCTCCACATCTTCAAATACCTGGGTTCCTAGCATTGTTGCTCAAAGCTTTTCCTGAATATTTTGAAATATTTTTTAGATTATAACACCTCTTGTGTGTCAAGCAGGGTGTGTTTCCAAGAAATTTGAGCAATTTTGGCTCCGTCTTGAAAATGTTCCAGTTGTAGATAACTTGTTTAACGACTCTGCTAATAGAACTTTACCTCAAAGTCATAGACCTAGTGAAAGTTCCGTTGCTGTGAGTTGTTACCATAAGCTTATATATTTCTTGTTTGCTTCCCAAAATACATAAATATCTGTCCCATTTTCTTGGTATCACTTCACGTTTGATTTTATTTATCATCTGAGGTGGGTATCCCCTGTCAAGAAACATATTAGTTTGTCAATTTCTTCTACAAAAAGTGAATTGTCTGATGTCATTCTGGAAAAATCTTATAATTTGACCTTTAACCAAATTGTTTTTCAAAATTCTAGGATGGCTACTGTGATAATGCAGCTAACAATTTGAAAAAGCAGATTTTCTGAAAATGTTAGAGACAAGTCCTCTCTAAGATTTATTTATGGTAGCATCCAAATAGCTCATAATGTTCACAGAAAAAGTACAGATAAATTGGAAAAAATCTATGGATTCGTTAATTTATTTAATAAAACTACTGAGTGTTTTCTCCAGTCCAAAAATACAGATAACATCAAGGTAGTGAAAATATTCATCCAGTGTTGTGAAAAGGGGGAATTTAAAACATAAATTTCCCATTTCTATATATCTATGTTACCGCAAATACGGGCACAGGGTGTCCCCGTAGCTATGCCTGTAAGTTGTTTGAAATATTCCCCTTCAAAGAACAAACCATTATTGGTTAACCCCAGTTTCTTGAGATCCACTAATAAATTAGTTTTCCTAGTATCTGTGAATTCTAAGAACATAAGGGCTTCTCTAAACCACAATAAACCCTTTTGATGTGGTACACTACCAAACAAATTGACCACATCAATGGTAAAGAAACTTAAATCTTTGTGTCAAGATTCAGGAGAAACATTACATAAAAAAAACTCCATGAATCTTTAGGTATATGAGAGTGGTAAGTGGAGGATGGCTTTAAAGACTGATTTAAAAAAAAATAGCAAGAGAGTGAGTTTTGGACCCCTGCACAGAAACAATTAGTCTCAATGGAGGATCTTAGAGGTCCTTTTGAACTTTGGGGATCCCAAAGAAGAAAGGTACTCTAGGGTATTTAGTAAACAAAGAAAAAATGTATTCTTCTCTGGTAATAACACCTTGGGTCAATGTGTCATATAAAAAATAATGAATTTTCCCATAAGTTGTATTAATCTCATTCATAGAGACTATACTATATTTTTTGTCATCATAAAGCAAATTCAACATTTTCTCAGAATATAAATTACTATCCATCAAAACAGTTCCCCCACCCTTGTCTTGTTTCATAATTTGCAAAGATTTATTTTTAGCTCTTTTAAAAGTACATACTCAGTCTTACTCTTACTCAATTTGTAATATTTCCTGTTGTTATTAGCATAAAGTTTGTATAGTTCATTTTACAAATCCTGTCAAAAATGTTAATAGTGGGATGCAAAGGGGGATTGAACATACTGGGAGCATGCAACACTTCATAAGAATCATCTCTAGATTGGTCGCAGTCAGTAAAAAAACAAGCCAAATTCAATTTCCTCACAAGAATTTTTTTTTTTTCAATAATCATTTTTTATTATTTTTCACAACCATATTACAAATTCACACATTATATACAATATATACAAAATGCTTTCATTGGTTAATTTCACATATATATCAACCTCATGTATTGATCAAAGGTACAGCACTCACAATCAAAAGGAAAAATAAAAAAAAAAAAAAAAAAAAATCCAACATTAACAAATCCAAGCCAACAATCTGTCTTTTCTGTACATTTTCTATCTAATCTAAGGTTGATTTAGACTATATTCTGGTTCCCGAGAAAAAGTGGATAGTAACCTCTTAAGCCAAAATAATATTAAAAATTTGCTCCCAGATTTTTATGTTGTTGATATTTTTCTTGTGATCACTAATTAACAGTTTATGCACTAAGATGTGTTTTATTGCCAACAATCTGAAATTTTCCCACGATGTCTGGGCTGGGTTCAACCAATTTGTGGCTATATATAATTTCATTAATAGGCAACAGTAAGCAAGTCTACAATATAATTTTTTCTCAGTAAGGAACAAAAGTAAAACCTTTCTGAAACAGATAAGAATGATTCAAAGTAACCTTAAGATTGATGTAATTAAAAATATTGTAGTCTCTATAATTTAATATATGTCCATTCATGCTAGTAGAGATCATAGGCTCCATTATTTCTTGGAGCCTTTCCTCTTCTCCTGACCTCTTGAAAATTTGTTCCAACCTTAAAAAAATGTGTTTATATATATATATATATATATATATATATATATATATATATATATATATATATATATATATAGATATTATACATGTTTGTATGACAATATATTGATATACAAAAGCATCAGAACACAGGAGATCAGTGCCAGATTTTTGAAAACATACTTAACCAAAATTATTCACAAAAGGAAAACAGTTTCATTTTATGATCAGCTAACCAAAACACTACCAATAACTTCAGATACATTTTGTCTGAATAGTGGTATTGTTAGGAAATAATTTTTCATAAGATAAGGTGTAGGGTTAGGATAGGCATACATTAAGGATGGCAGGGGGCCTTTGCTCCCTGCACCCCATTAACAATGTGTACTAACCATAACCCCAAACCAAACAACTGACCTTATGAAAAATCCTTTTCTTAACACTACACTAAACAAACCACTCACACCCACAACACTAAATATAACTTCTTACTCAGCCCATACTCTAGCCATAACTGGCAAATACTCACTTCTACACTCCCATCCCTAATGCCAAAACATTTGGTATATTGGAAAATTTCTACATTAAAACAAAATCCTGTTTACCATAACCACAAACACTCAATCTTTCACCTTATGATACCTCTAGCCCTTGATGCTTTTGATCACTTTCCACAGCAGTAAACTCTTGTCAAACACTGACAGAGTATACTGCACTTGTGGCGTTTACTAAAAAGCAAATTTGTCAGCACAGTGGTAATGGTAAAGAAGCAAAACAGCAATAGCTCCACTTAATGGTCAGCAGAGGCTTCCACATAAGTTCAGTTCCTACATCAGAGGGACTATGCACTCCAAATGTATTAGCTTGATACATTTCCTAGGACTTCTAAATGGGTATAGGTGTTGGGAGAATGGGAACTTTGCCCCCTGGGGAAGGTAAACTGACCATTATGAGCCATTTGCTTTTCCTTCCGTGCTAGTCCACTAACACATGGCCTGCTTCTTAAACCCAGTTCACTGATTTTTCAATTGAATTCATTGCCTTAAACCATTAGCTGAAATGTTTTCAAAGAACCTGTAGTCATAGCAATCTATAAGACAGTGAAGAAAACATTGCTTATGACCTTTAACTCATTCATCGATGAACATTTCAAGTCTAGTTTTAAATCTGATATTAGAATATGATTAAAGGAAACATGCTTTTATCAAGAAAAAATGTAAAATAGCACATAGCAAAATTTGTATATTCTAAGTGATTGTACTATGAAATGGCCTTCAAGGCTCAGTTAAGGAAAATGGATCTATTAAGCAATTCAAATAAAATCTCAGTATTTTTTTTTTTTACTAAAGTAATCATTGACATCATGACCCAAACCAGAAAGCTAAAAATACAAACATTTGAAAAACATTTTGTAGAAACACAGTCTGAACCAAATGCATATAACACAACACAATACATGGCTATTCAGCTAACCTTTTTAAAATAATGGTACATGCTAGACTGTGTTCCAAAATAATGTGGAGATGGAATGAATGAAAGAACAAACATATCCAAGATGCCAGTTTTCAGACTATTCCATTTCCTCCAAAGTATGGAGATCTCGGAATTGGTATATATAAGTTTTTGGGATGTGGGGTATTGCATTTTAGAAAGAGGTTTTAAGGAAAAGAATGATTTTCAATATTTGCTGTTTGGGATTTTGATCTTTTTTTCCATCTTTTCAGTACTTAGCATTTTAAATGCCGACATTTCAATAGGGAGCCAGTTATTCAGTGTTATATATTGCGGGAGACACACCCAGACTTACCTTAGATCCTATCCTAACTCCTTGCCCTAAACCAGAACTTAACTAACAGTAAGTAAAACAAAAACCTTTATATAATAATTCCATCCCTTAAGCCTACTTTAAATGTAAATTAGCCAAATTCAGACAGTTTTCAGTATAACATGGAAACTAAAGTCATTTCTGACCTAAAGAACTCAACCAAGGTGTTTTTTTGTAAACTGTTTGCAGACAAGTATCCTACCTCCACTTAAACAAATGTATGAATGTTAACCAGTTGGACATCTGTTTTTTTTTTTTTTCAGAGATATCAGAACTTATATTTTCTTTTGCTTAGTTGCACCTATTTGTATGGCTTTGCCAGTGCACTGTGCAATGTATTTTCTCTCATATTTTCTGAGGATTTGTATTTGTGATTATTATTTTGGAAAATCACTGTTTAATAATGAACTCTGTCAACTTTGTAAAAATACTTAACATGTAGTTGCTAGAGAATGTCCATGCTTGTACTAACTGAGAGACAGCAGAAAAAAAACTTAAAACAAATGCCTTACTAAAATGTAATCAGATGTACTTAAAATAATACCTTGCAAACATTTTCTATTTAGTTCTGCTGCACACAAATGATAAAACCTTTCCTTCCTATTTAGGATGGCTGCATTTCAAGTAAGACCTTTAAAATGGCGACCTGAGCTCCTATATGAGATACAATTTCTATCATATATTTCTGTTTATTTATAGCACAATTTCCCAATTTGGCTACTTTTCTGCATTTCATTTTTTAAATAGTTGTATCTAGAAGTAATATTTCTAAGGAATCACATTTAGTAAAAGGGTCCTCCAGAGAAGTAAAGTTTACCATCTTCCTTTTCTGGTAGGACAACCTCTCTTATAGAAGAAACTTGAGTGAACTTTTTGATTCTAAAGTTATTGGAAGGGGTTGTCTTATATCCTGGTTTCAGTAGTTAAGATCTTTGTGCTTCCTTTGCTTTGTAACCCAAATATCTGCCTACTCCCAGATTTGAACTGTGAGTGGTAGTTTTTTTTTTTGTACAAACCGCTAAACTACAGTCATGCCTTTCCTATCAGTTCCCTTAGTGCAGTATTTTCATAGGTTCATAGGTTCATAGGTTTATACTAGGCTATCTGCCCTAAGGCATTTATAAGCCTAGCCCAAATTTTTGTGGCTTACGCCACCCCTTATATGAAAAAATACTGTGCCCATTAGTTTGTTGTGCCTCTGTCCAGCAGTGACACAGAGATGATTCCCGGGGTAAACCTACGATCTCCCATCCACAGGTCTAGATTTCTCTTGAACAGAGTCAGCGAGGTGCTCTGCCTCACATGGACCGGGATTTTATTCCACAGCATAGGGAGTCTCTGAGTAATAAATCTATCCCTCCAGCACGTCCTATTTATATCCGTGCTAAGGTTTAAGTCGCTTGCTCTAGTGGTTTTGGTGGATTTGGATTTTTGAGGTGGAGCATGTCCATTAATTCCGGGTTGGACATGGCCTTGTATGTCAGGCACATGTCACCTCTGAGCAGACGGTATGCGACTGAATAGAGCTGGAGTTTCTTCAATCTGGCAGCATATGACAGATTTTGGAGTCCCTTTATCCTTTTGGTGAGGAACTTTTGGGGTCTCTCCAATTGCTGCAGATGTCGGGTGAGATACATCCCGAATGGGGCATTGTACTCGATCATTGGTCTGATAAGTGAAGAGTACAGGGGAACAATGACCTCACTAGATCTGGATGTGAATCCCTTCATGATCAGGTGGGCAATGTAGAAGGTCTTTCTAACCACTTTAGCAACGTGAGTGTCAAAAGAAAGGCCACTGTCAACCTGGGTCCCCAGGTCCCTGATAACCTCTTCTGTGCTTAGTGGATTGCCACCTATATGGTAGCTTGGGGTTACCTTGTTTTTCCCGAAGGGTATGACTTTACATTTTGGCGTTTAACTTCAGGCCATGGCTCTGGCACCAGCTATCTGTTTCTGTGAGTCCCTTCTGAAGGATATCCGTGTCCGATGCACTTTCCACTATGGCACCAGTTTGCAGTCGCCTGCAAACTTTGTCAGCCAAAGTCCTCCCATGTTGGCCTGTACTTCTGAGAAGTAGATGCCAAACAATAGGGGCCAAGGACCGAGCCCTGTGGGACACCACTTGTGACCGGCTTGGAGTCTGACATAGCGCCAGCAACTCTAACCCTGTGGGTTCTGTCCTTAAGCCAGTTTGCAACCCATCTTGTGACATATGGGTTTACATTTAAGCTGGTAAGTTTTTCTACAATACCTGAGTGGGGTATTGTGTCGAAAGCCTTTGCAAGGTCAAGGTAGGCTGTATGGACTGCCTTTCCTCATCAATGGCCTTGGTGACTGTTTCAAGAAGTCGACCAAGTTCAAAAGGCATGATCTTCCCTTGACAAAGCCAAACTGGGTCGGGTCCAATGTCTGCAAGTCCCCTATATCTTTGTTTATGAGCTCCATTATGATCCTCTCCATAGCTTTGCAGACTAGACTTGTTAACCTTATGGGCGGTAATTACCAGGGTCCGTAGATTTGTGGAGTGGGACCACAGTTGCCGTACGCCACTCCTTGGGCACGTATCCTGTGGTAAGGCTGAGATTAAACAGCTGCCTTATGTGCGGGTTTAATTCCTCATTTGGCTCGTGTAGCACACAGCCGGGGACACCATCCGGTCCCATTGATGCTGTGTTTTTAGCTTTAGAGAGAGCAGCTTTCACCTGCGCATTTGAGATGTCCGGGAGGCTACACTCGGCTGGGATAGTTATCTCTCCTTTAGGGGAGAGGGGTGAAGTTTGCACTGAACCTGTCTGCCAGTATGTTGGCAATGTCTGTGGGTTCAGTGATTTTTGTATCATTTTGGACTAATTCTGAGCATATCTGGGAGTTTCCACCCAGGTTCCTAACATAGCTGAAAAAGGCCTTATGATTGTCCTTTGAATCCATGGCAATTTTTCTCTCAAAATTGGCCTTAGTTGATTTTATGAGTGCTCATATTTTTTACTAATAATGATCAGGGGTGACTTCCCTTTTATGGATTTTGTTCTATCATGTAATAGCTTTCTCCTCTTATTGTAAAGTTTGTTAATGGCTGGGGTCCACCAGACTGGACGTTTGCCCTTTGTGGAAAGAGTCTTGGTTTTATTTGGGATTGCCTGATCCATGCAGTCCTGGAGGTGTTCATAGAAGGCATTTGTAAGGGCTTCCGCAGCTTGGGTTGTGGTTTCCACTGGCTCAGAGGCCTTGAAGGATACCACACCAGTCTTGAGTAGTGTGAAGTTTGCTTTAGAGAAGTTCTTCACTATAGTCTTTTGGGGGGGGGGGTGGGATGTGGATTTCCAGTGAGATTAGTTTATGATCAGATCTCACCAATGAGGGATATACTTCCAGTGTGGAGCATTTTGTCCCCATGTTTGTGACAATGAGATCTAGTATATTTTCTCCTCTCGTGGGAACAGTGACTAGCTGTTCCATGGCATTTGAATTTATGAACTCCAGGAACCGTTGGGCTAGAAAGTTAGGGCTTGAGTAATGTTCCCAGTCTATATTCGGGTAGTTGAAGTCACCCAATATGATGGTGTTTGGAGATACATTTATACCCTCCAGTGTCTTCAGGAAGGCTGTGTGGGGTTCCTGAGTTTGAGAGGGTGGCCTGTAGCATGCTACAATTTGTAGAGCAGTTTTGCTTATGGTTAGTTGCACCTGGATGGTTTCCGAGCTTCGTGCGTTGCCACCAACCTGGAGGTGTGGGTATCCTTTATGAATATGGATACACCCCCTCTTTTTGTGGTGTGGTCCGGGTTTTGGGGCCGGAACGCATGATATGAGGTAAAACCTAATAGTGCCGGGTGCTGTCAGGAGCCTTGAACCAGGTTTCAGTTACAGCACAGACATCGATGTTCTCCATACTGAGAAGGGCCTCGAGTGAGTGCATTTTGAGATTTAGACTTCTGGCATTGAGCAGCATTATCCTCAGTTTCTTCCCATTTTTGTTTTCTAGGGTGGTAGGTTTAGAATTTGAGCCTTGCCTGAAAAAGGCACTATGGGGGTGGCAAGAGCCTTAGCCAATATCCGGAATCCCAGGGGTGACAGGTGCATGCCGTCCCTTGCGAAGCAGCGTGGCTTGTCAAGCATGTCATCCCAGGCAGACAGACACTGGATCCCCTTTGAATGACACCAGACATTAAGCCAATTGTTAAAGCTGATCATCTTGTCTCTATATTGTGGCATCATTCTTGGTGAAGGAAGGATACTGCTCAGGGTTAGGGTCATACCTGCCTGGGCTACATAATCAGAGAGCTCCTCTATGTCTCTTTTCATGTAGTCCAGGGAGGTACGTCTCAGGTCGTTCACACCAGCATGGACAATGACTGTGTCATATTTGTACTTGCCATGGAGTGACCTGAGTGCTTGTGTTATGTGGCGGATTCTAGCCCGATAGGCAGCTTACTGTGACCCTCTCCTTGTTCAGCCTGGTGAGTGGGACGTCAGTGTGTCTGACTATGGAGTCACCTATGACAAGTATGTTTGGTGTTGTATTTGGCCTTAAGGGCTGTGACTGCTTTGCACACTGCTTTTGTGGTTTATGTGTTGCTTGTGGGGTGTCTTGAGGTAGCAGTTGTTTGGGTGTCTGCTTTGGAGGCCTCTGCTGTTTAGGTAAATTTTACTCAGAGCCTCCGAGTATGTCTTTGTGTGTTTATGTGTTTGATTCAGTGGAGTGGTAGCATTATGTGAGGCTGGTTTTGTGGTGTGTGTAGTTGCCTTCTCCTCCTGTCTGGTCTTGCCAGTCCTGAGTTGAGAGAGCTCAGCCTCCAGTTTGGCTAAATAGCTGCATCTCTCGCAAGTATTTGTGTTATGTGGGAGGAGGAGAGGGTTGTCTGTGTACATGAGGCAGTTATAACATTGCCTCAAGATTCCCAGATTCACCAGCTGGACCGAGAGGAGATTGACAACTGACCTTTGGACATGCTAGAATAATATTGGGAAATCCTTAATTGAAAACAAGGGCCAGTGGGGAGTGAGGGTGTAGTGCTTTTAATTTTTAGTGCTGACTTATATAATTGCTTTAGTGAGCAAGTGCCAGGTAACTTGAGTGCAATGTGTTACAAGTAACTAAATGCAAAAGCGACTAAAGGTAACCTTCTCTCAATTGAATCAAGGAAAGAAGTACAGTAAGCAATGCAGATATCACTAGTGATCCACAGAAGCTGAGAAGTTGCGTATTAGGTGGAATTAGCTTCCAGGGAAATAACAAGCAAACAAACAACAAGCATATAAACAAAGCTAGATTCAGCAGGCCTGGATCTAGTCTATGCTAGAGCAAACAAGGTGTACCAATTTCAGTAAGATACAGTTCAAATATTCAGGCACTATAAACCTTTAACCAGAAATTCCCAGCTCAGAAGGGCAGAGTCCAGCCTCTTCTCCCACAAGAGTGCAGACCACAAACCTTCTTAATGTAAAATAACTGTCCTGAAGCCCAAGTGCCTAAACCAGAACTAATACACTTGGACACTGGGCTCTCAATCAGCAGTTCCCAACTTAGAAGGATGAAAGCTACCTGTCCTGCCACCACAGTGCTTGCCACAAACCTTCCTAATGTAAAACAACTGGTCTGAAGCCCAAGTGCTTAATCCAAAAGACTTGAATGATAGCTACACTTTAATCAAGTTACAACCAAGCAGTAATAAATACCATTGAATACTTTAGAGAATGTCTGGATTAGTGCTCAAGTTACACAAACAAAGCTAGATCCAGCAGGCCCGAATCCAGTCTATGCCACAGCAAACAAGGCGCACCAACTTCAGTAAGAAACAGTTCAGATATGCATGCACTATAAGCCTTTAACCAGAAATTCCCAGCTCAGAAGGGCAGAGTCCAGCCTCTCCTCCCACAAGAGTGCAGACCACGAACCCTCTTAATGTAAAATAACTGGCTTGAAAGCTCAAGTGCTTAAACCAGAATTAATACACTTTTAGAATAACAGACACTGAGCCCTCAATCAGCAGTTCTCAACCTAGAAGGATGTAAGCTACCTGTTCTGCCACAACAGTGCAGACCACAAACCCTCTCAGTGCAAAACAACTAACTGGTCCGAAGCCCAAGTGTTTAAACCAAAAGGCTTAGAATGAGTTACACCAAGCAGTAATAAATACAATTGAGTATTTTAAGATGATGCAAAAGTAAAATGAAGTAGGTAGAAACACAAGTACAGTAAAAGCAGATGAAATTTTTTTTTTTTTTTTTTTCTGAACAAGTGCTGAGATCAAAGAAACAGATTTGAGTGCTGAAACTAGAAAACTAGCTAGTTATAAGAAAAAAAAAACAAGCTAGAAGGCTTCCTTCAAACACAGAAGGGCTTGGGGGCTCAGAAGCCTACAAATAGTCTATACCACTTAACAAGAAAGGCAGGAAATAAGCTTAATTTTTTTTTTTCAAGTAGCTTTCTATTCCCAGATTGAAAACAAAAATCAGCAAGGTCGCAAAGTTTATATTTCATACGTTTTCCATATGTAGAACATGTAACAAGATATTTCAGTTGCAGCATCTGTTTTTTTTTTCATCTTAATAATGAAGGTGCTTTTTTTAGCACAATGATTATAATTTCTGGGTAATACAGCATTTATTATCTTTCCTTCTTCCCAAGCTAACAGCAAATATTATTAATAATAATTCCCTCAATACTAATGTTATCTCTGCCTAATATTGTTAATTACCCATTTAAAACTAAACTAGAGTGTTTAGTAGGTTTCAGGAAGCAACAACTGTTTTGAGACAACATAAAAAAAGATTACAAAAAATGACTCATTCTAAAAGAATAAATAAAAGGTTTTGAAGTAAGGTGTCAGTAAAGTGACAGCAGTATGAAAGTATGAAGGTTGTATAAACTTTTGGTGACTGTAGTCAGTCATATGTTGCTTAACTCATTGTGTACAAATTAGATTTGAAAAGGAGACTCAGGTCAGTTCAAGGGCAATAGGTCTGTCACTTTCACATGAATAACATTATTCTTTGTCAGTCTGAATAAACATTGGTGCAACTCTACTCAGAAGGACGTATATTGATTTTTGTCAGATGCTTTTCATAGCAATGGTGCACAAAGTATCTACCACTTAACAATTCACATATGTGAGCAAAGACTGGTATGTGAAATAAAATGAGTGCAAAAAAGCCATCGAGTAAGACAAATAGTGCCCAGATTTATACATGATTTTTTTTTTTTATTTACAGGCAAATGAGAGGCTTTTAGTTTGAGAGGTTGGTATTATTTTATTTGGGGGTACCAGCACAATAGTTTTTTTTTTTTTGCAACACTCTGAAATATCTATTTCTTAACTTCAGTCTGTGAAACATGCATAAAAAGTACAAATAAGGACAATACTTTAAAAGTAACAGTAAACATGATATCCCTAAGCCTATGCATTCAACCATGACAGTTGTAAGCTTCAAAATAAAAAAAAATAATTTATAAACATTATTCAGTATAAACCACTGGGCGACCACGGTGGTACAGCGGTTAGCATTGCTGCCTCACAGCAAGAGGTTCTCTGGTTCGATTCTCGGTTGGGGTGCAGGTTCTCTGGTTCGATTCTCAGTTGGGGTGCCTTCTGTGTGGAGTCTACATGTCCTTCCTGTGGTCGCGTGGGTTTCCTCCAGGTGCTCCGGTTTCTTCCCACATCCCAAAGACATGCTGTAGGTGGATTGGACACTCCAAATTGGCCCTAGGTGTGAGTGTGTGCATGCGTGTGCCTTCTGTGGAAGGTTGGGCACTGGGGTGGCACCTTGGCACTGTAAAACTCCAGTGCCAATCATGAGCGGACAGGTGACCCGCTGTGGCAACCCCTAACCAGGAAAAAGCTGAAAGAAGAGGAAGAAGATTCAGTATAAACCACTGTTTGTAAATGACTGCAGATACTTTATGCAGCTTAAGCCATTGCTATTGCACATGTCTATATCTATATGTATATGTATGTGTGTCTAAATATGAGACATTAACAAGCACACTTCAAAAGAGTCTGTGTGAAAGAAACATGAGAAGTACTAGTATTTGTACATGCTACAACCAGATTTTTGAACATCTTCTTTACAAAATAAGAGGCACACACTGATTTATACATACAGATACCAAAGAATTGTTAAAGAAGAATGGAGCTCGGGGGAGCACAAGCTGTAACAACTGCCACTGTGTCAACATTTTGCATCTACTGAACAACCAACAGTTTAATTCTGAGGCCACAAGATCAAATATTTTAATGTTGTAATAATTTGTTGATCTAACCGTTATTTTCCAGTGTCCTTTACAGATGTTTGCATGCTTTTCTTACAGGGTCTTATTTCCTTTTGCAGTTTAGTTTAGTTCTACCTTGATCTAAAGTAGGGATGCAGCCAAAAATTTATATTTTGTACAAACCTTATGCTGTTGACCCCAGCACCTACCTCATTTTTAAAAAACATACTCAACTCTCAAAATGCTGCCCTATACAACCCAGAAAGGGACATTTTTTTTCAGTTTCTGCCACTTATAACCATAAAAAGGCTATCTTAGAAGTATATTCTCCTCAGGAAAGCATGTTTAGTATAGCACTGTACTGTCTGAACTATAAACTTTCTGAGAGATGCTCAGAAAAATATGTTATCACTTGAATAGAGTCAGTATGCCTAGCTACACCCTTGGCTAAGGCATCCCATCAGTAGGGCTGAAAGTATTTTTTTTCTGCTCAGATTCTATTCAACAGCAATACAGTTCATCTATTAAAAAATAACTACAAAAGGAAAAACAGCAAAAAAAAAGAAGAAAAAAAAAGTAAACAAGAAAGATAGAATTATATAGCAATAACCCACGCCTGGGTGTGGGTAATGCTGGATTTACCCACCCAAACAAAGCCAACCGTGGGTAAATCCAGCATTACCCACACACAGAAGTGGGTTATTGCTATTAAACAATGACATTATTTAAGAAAAATAATAATTACTTTTCTTAAATAATGGCATTGTATAATGCCTCCTTGCTGCCCTTCCGCCGCTGTCTGTTATCCGCGGCAGTTCTGATGTACTGCATGCGTTTACACAGTACATCAGAGCTGTGGGCAAAAGCAACGGAGATCTTCTCCGTTGCTTTTTACTGTTTCACTATGTTAAATGGGTTTAACATAGCGAGACAGCTTTAAAAAAAGCAACGGAGAATCTCTGTTGCTTATTTTAAAGCTGTCTCGCTATGTTAAACCCATTTAACATAGCGAGACAGCTTTAAAATAAGCAACGGAGATCTCCGTTGCTTGTTTTAAAGCTGTCTCACTATGTTAAACCCATTTAACATAGCGAGACAGGTTTAAAAAAAAAGCAACGGAGAAAGCAAGATCTCCGTTGCTTTTTACACACTGTGTCGCTATGTTAAAGGAGTTTAACATAGCAAGACAGCTTTAAAAAAAGCAAGGGACATCTCCGTTGCTTTTTTTAAACCTGTGTTGCTATGTTAAACTCCTTTAACATAGCGAGACAGTGTTTTAAAAAAGACTTATACTAATGGAAAAAGTCCGGGTGACCGGACCTTTTTCCATTAGTATAAGTCGATTTACAACGTGCACGATGGCCAATCACCGTGCACGTTTTAGAATATTAATGGGGGGTCATGGTATAATATATTTTTTAGTCTCATTCTTTGGTATCTAATCCACATTTACCATCTCTACCCACCTTCTCTACATTATTGTGGCATCTCTGTCCAGCAGGCCTACATCTCAACTTCTTAGCACAAGATATCTGGACACAGCAAAAATATTGGGAGGGGAAAGGTTCAAAATCAAGGACAGTTTTTCATTATTGCTCTTATAATCTTAGAAAGTAGCTAGAATAACAGGTTTTGCATTAACATGCATTTTCTGGAAGATTTAAAGTTTGTAATGCAAATGTTTATCATTATTTGGTGATCTCATTCCCCAGTGATTTTCCAGAAAACCATAGATTTTATGAGAAACGTATCAAAAATATGAGGCAAAAAATTGGGCAATATGTGAAAATCTGTACAGCTGAGAAGTATGCCAGCCGTTTCTTTAGCCTCAGCTGATCTTTTTCATTTTCCCCACTTGTGATAGTTTCTCCTTGACAGTTTGGTTTACAGATAGGTTGCCCATGAAATTCTCGCAACCCCTTAACACATATTTTAAGTTTACAGTTCTCATTCAGTAGTCTATGCCTACATGTGCCACACTTCTTCTCTTTCCTATAATTTGAGTAGTTGCTCTCACAATCAGGTTTTAGATTCTACATTTCTAATCATTTTTATATTAAAACTTGTTTTACAAACTCATACTTGTTCACCAAGTAAATGTCAATACCAAATCTGTAACTTTCTTTTCCTCACCTCTATACAGCTTTCACATTCCTCTCTGGAAAGATATAATGGAGCTTTCTGATTGGACAGGCCTTCTCTGTTTGAAAAACAATTATATTTTATTTAAGGAAAATCTTAGTGGCAATGTGTCGCTCTGGGATCAAGCATGGCCCCATCTTATGCTAATTTAGTTGAGGCTGCATGGGAGAATGAATTTGTTGTGAATTGTATTTTTAAATATAAATTAATATTCCATAGACAACATTTTTATTGTTTGGCATGGCCAGGAAGAAGAAATTAATGGCTTTATGACATTTGTATCTCATACAACATTTTTGTAAGTGTACTACACACTAGTCCCAGGACAAAATTAATTTTCTGCATTTCATTTTGCAGTAGCTACATTGCATAATACTGTTGAACGTAGTATCTACAGAAAACTGGAATTTAGGAATATGTATTTTCACCATGACAGCACACATCCAGCATCTTTAAAATGAAGTATAGTAAAAGGACAATCAATTATGGTCTCTAGACTTGTCAGTAATGATGAGTTTCATGAAGAAATCAAGAAACTTCAGTAAATGTTTGAATTTAGTGGTTATAAAGCAGCAGATATAAATACAAGTATAAAGAAATTTGTGATCAGAGGCAAACTTTATATCATTCAGTATTATATAATGAATTTTTTGGTAGTGAGTATGGTCACAGCAAAAATAGTGACAGATCAAGACACTACAATTTGGCTTGTCCAGTTAGGTATAGTGTCGATTCTGCTGCATAAAAATGTTATAAAGGAGGATCATAAAAAGAAATGTAGAGTTGTTCAGAATTATAGCTGATAGTCCATTTTTCAGCCAAGAAAAGCACTAATATTAAAGAATTATTAAGAAAAGAATTTTGACTAATAAACATAGTTATGGGACACTGGCGTGCAAATAGTGCTAAAAATGTAGGTTTATCAGTAGTGGAAAAAACATCCCTTTTCCAGTTTTTCACAAGATGTTTTGCCCATATGGCAGTTATAATTGTAATTCAGAAAAAGTAGTGTATTTGGCTATCTGTTGTACCTGTAATGCATATTGTGTCAAAAAAGCAAGTAGAAAGTTATCCAAATGGATTGGCGAGCATTTAAATACCATAAAAAATAAGACAACCAGCAATACTTGGTATGTAGGGATTACAAAAGGTTTTTTTTTATGTTTTAGATTCAATTTCAGATACTTTGAGAGGGGGTAATATAGATGCTTTTCTTGAATCCAAGGAGTTGTCATGACAAATAAAGCCCAATGCAACTGTTATACCTAGCTTAAATGGAAGCATTAATATTAAATGTCTATAGAAACAAAAATGTCAGTTGACTGCATGAGTGAAATCAAGGGTGGAGTTTTTGGAGGAGTATATAAGTAAATGTGTTTTGAATGTTTATTCTTATGAAGTCTGAGAATTAAGGCAAAAGCACTTAACTTTATTTTTTGGTGTACAGGGATTTCTATTTGTGTGTATTTTCTATTTTCACTTCCAGACTTTAATTACATAATCAGCTGTAATCCTGGATATACAGTGGAATGTGGAACTTCTGCCCTCATTAAAAGCAACCCAGAAGTTAACTTGTTGATATAAAACACCTCCCAGAATGACACTGACTCCACCTAGTTATTGGTACAAATCCACTTGACTTAACATCACATGCTTACTTTGGTCCTAGCTTACCTCCCTCTCATAACTGCACAAAACTTAAACAGCTCATTTCCAGTTTTATAACACCTACCCAGTCACATAATGATATGATAGTACTGTGTGACCTTAACATTAGTCTGTTTACTTTATGAAATTCCAATGTTGAAGACTTTCTGCATGACAAGGACCTATCTCAGATACTCCTTGAGCCCAACAGATTAAGCCTCTCCTCTGGTAGTCACTCTCTTCTAGACCTAGTTATTAACATAAGTAGTCTAAATGTATTTCCCTCCTCTCTCATTGACCACTGATTCATTACCTTCAAATGCACACCTAGTAGCTTTACTGACACTCTTGTTCTTACAACCTTTAGCACCAAAACACAAGATAGCCCAACAGTCCTTAAAAACAGATTTAGGTACTTACGTATTATCGCAACCAGATTTTTATGATAATACCGCTTTCTTTCCCATGGGTAATTTAAACCAGAAATGTATGCAGAATCACACAGGCAGTGTTATCTTAAAAAAAAACTTTGTTTAGGTAGGAATAACAATGTAATATTTGAAAAATGAATATTTGTTTGAAGGTATGCCGTTCCCAAAGTCATGTCACTCATACTACATTTCCAAGTCCTGTTATGTGTTAGGCACGTTCCAAACAGTAAACCAGCGGCCGAACAATCCACAAGTATGCTGCCATAAAACATCCACTAAACAGTCCAACAACAGTAAGTAGTATCCACAAGGATAACACCATCTGAATCCAAAAAATAAACCATTATTGTCGACGACTCCAAAAAAATGATTATCAGACTACCACTTAACAGAACAGCATCATTGTACAAGTACTTTATAAAGTGTGCACATACATATTCGCTTACATATTCTCCTTAACTTCAGTTCTATTCAACAGTTTGCACCAATAAAGCCAACAATTTACCAAAAAAGATTTGCAGGTCTCCGTGCCTTATTCTCTGAAGAAAGTATTGTACACTTATAAGTAATGCATGTTGCAGGACAGCAGAAGTTCAACTAAACATTTCCCAGGTGTCCATCTTTCATTTCCTATGGCACGACAGCAGTGTGACCAACTTTACATTATGTAGTCCAAGATTCACTTCTCCACATTGATTTACCTTACCAAATGTAAGGACAAACTAAGTCATCCCCACTGAAAACATCAAATTCTACCTTAACTAACTCCACTATCCGTTTTTAGGCAAACAAATGTATTACCGCAACCGCGAAAATCTGGTTGCGATAATACGTAAGTACCCAGACTTATTAGCACCTAATGATAACAAATCCTTATCTTCACATAGGCAACAGCCTCACCTCTTCCCTTACAAGCACTCTTCTCTACTGCTGAAAAAGCCAATGCCAACCAAAGGATTATGAAAGAGCTTGCACCTTTATATAAACTGAGACAATACACAGTGTGTTGGGAAACAACATCCCTCCCAACAACACCGGGATCAATTTATCAAACTAAGAAATCTGGCCAAAAATCCAGTAGTATGCATAGTATGCATAAAGCATATTGCCTACAAACATCTCATGAAAGAGCATTTGATAAACTCAGAGAATTCCAGAACTCTGTAAATCACATTACTGAACAACCCCAAACAAAACTGTTTTCCAATAAAAAACTGTCACTACATAATTGGTCTTCTCATCCCCTATGAATTCCATAAAGAATTCTATCGTCTCCAACAAACTCCTGCAATTCATTCTTGTCTCCACATGCCTGAAGACCCACCCCTGTACACTCCTTCATTCATTTAAAAAAATTAACAAACACAACCTGAAATCTGTGCCCGAATAAATCCCCCATGCCCCCCCCACCCACAGACTCTATTCTCCCCTAGTTTGTTCATCTATGCAGAAAAGACCTACTTCTGCATCTGCACTACTTATATAACCTCAGATTGATCTTTCTGGAAGCAATCCATTTTAAATCCATTAGTAAAGTCTCACAACCATAGAATGCAAGAAAACTTCAGACCAATTTCAGTCCGTCCTGGCCTTGTCAAAATACTGGTAAAAGCAATAATCATCCAAATCTCACAATACATCCAAAAATGTAGAATACTCTTATCTTAACAGCATAGATTTTTTGAGAGGCATAATAAAAATGTGCCCTTTATATCCTCAATGACGACATCTTACTTGACATGGATAAAGTATTGCACTCAGGAACAATTGCTATTGACCTGGGAGATCACAACCTTTTCATTAACTTCCTTATCTGTAATGGGATTAGCCAGCATTCCCTTCATTGATCCATAGATCCTCAACAACTGCCATTTTGAAGTCCAAATAGACGGCATCATCTACTGTTCTTCATTCTTTATAAGGGGAGTGCCTCAAGGATCATTCCATTCCTCTTTACTCTTCTCCTTGGTCATTAACAACTTTCCTGCAGAACTCCATCTTGTCAGTATAATACTCTAAGCAACTGATATGGTCATCTGCAAATTGAGCAATTATGTGGACTCCATTAGAAAAGTCCTTGAAGGAGGACTTACTCAGCTGTCTAGCTATCTCACTAAAAACAAACTTGTCTTCAACATTAAGAAAACTAAAGTAACTGCACCTAGGAAGGTTAACACAAGAATGTAATTCTAAATCTACACCTAAATTTAAAGAGTATTTATAGAGTTAGTTGCTGTTTTATGTGAAAATGAGAAAAAAATAAGAAATATAAATAATAACATGATGTTAGATGATGGAATAATTTGGAAATGTTAATTGCAAAGTATAAGAATAATATTTTTGTTATGTAATAACTTGATTTAACATATTGGTTAATATTGTCTGTTTAATATTTTGTTTCTTTTTAAATATCTTTCATGTATACATGTATATACAAACTTAATAAGATGTTATAAATACAGGAAAATAAACCCAGAAAACCATATTGTTTAGCACCAAACATAAGCTTGTCGCAAACATACATCAATGGATCATACAAAATAATAGCCATGAATCTTTAGAGACCACCAGAAACTATAAATACTTGGGTGTTTGAATAGACCAAAACCTAAAAGTCTTCTTCTTTCGCCTTTTCCCAGTTAGGGGTCACCACAGCGGATCACCAGTCTGCTCATGATTGGCAGTAGAGTTTTACAGTGTCGAGTTGCCAGCCCAGTGCCTAACCTTCCACAGAAGGCACACACATGCACACGTTTTTGGAATCTGTGTGAGTGCAAATATTTATGCAAATTCTCTTCACCGTAGTTTTAATAAACCTTTTATGATTGTCTTATTTGATTATCGATAAGTCAATTGGTTGTCCTCTGGCCATTTTTAGCTTCTCCTTGTGCCATAATCACAAGGCTAAATACATTCCTTGAAACTTATTTGTTGTAGTTAATTAGCTATCATGTTTTGGGAGGCAGAAGAAAATTGGAGTACTCAGATAAAGCTTACACTCGCTTAGGGCCAATTTAGAGTGTCCAATCCACCTACAGCATGTCTTTGGGGTGTGGGAGGAAACTGAAGCACCCGGAGGAAACCCACGCGACCACAGGGAGGACATGCAGACTCCACACAGAAGGCATCCCAGCTGAGGATCGAACTGGAGAACCTCTTAGACCAAAGCCTAAAAATCTAATTTCTCATAATTAAAACATAGGGCAAAATAAACTCACTAATGTTTTGTGCACAAAAAGTCTCCAATTTCCTAAGGTATAGATTTTTTGTCACTGCTCACTCCTTCATTAGGAATCTCAAATATCTTCAAGTAGTGTCAAACAATATTTGCAGACTCATCTTCAGTGCACCAAAAATGGAACACCACTGTTCTGTTTTTCAAAAAGCTAATTGGCTACCAGTTGAACAAAGAAGCACCTACATACCAGCAATATTTACTTATAAACTGTGATACTTGCATGACTTTTCATATTTTCCAAGTAAAGTATGTTTACAAGAAATAATCACCTACAGCCTCAGCTCTGTCTCCCAGGAAAGATCCTCACTTTCTACTTCAAGAAACAACTTGCACACTATAGACCACTACAGTATAGACCACTACTTTTCATTTTTATAATTCAGGGGTCACCTGAAAAAAATTCCAACTCCAGGAAGCCAGATGTAGATACTTTCAAACAGGAACAGCTACATGAATGAAGGTTCCCCATCTGTCATTCCTCTTTACCATGTCTGACATACCTCACCGTGACTTACTTTTGTCTACCTAGGACTCTCAATATTGCCAGTGTTCCTTCTGTTTTATATGCACTCCCCATCTACTACCTCATATGCCTTCCTCCCTTCTCTTGTTACCTGTACATACTGCATATAAACAATAAATATAGGATATTAAGACTGTAGTGTTCTACTAGGAATTATTCATCTATGCTTATACTATCATTGGGATTGTAGGATTCTTATTTCAGACTCCAGCTTTTCTAAAGAATAGTCCAGCTGTTTTTGGAATCTGTGTGAGTGCAAATATTTATGCAAATTCTCTTCACCGTAGTTTTAATAAACCTTTTATGATTGTCTTATTTGATTATCGATGTCAATCGGTTGTCCTCTGGCCATTTTTAGCATCTTCTTGTGCCATAATCACAAGGCTAAATACATTCCTTGAAACTCATTTGTTGCAGTTAATTAGCCATCATGTTTTGGGAGGCAGAAGAAAATTGAAGTACTTGGCTAAAGCTTACACTCACATGAGCTGAGGATGCAAATTCCTGATGGTGACAGGTGGTTAACCTTGAACTACAGATCCTGAACTTGTGAGGTAGAAACCTTAACCACTATTAGCATTCTTATGATATTCATACTACAGTCTTTACTGTGTTTTAGCTCTATATCATACACTTGAGGTCACATTTGATTTCACATCTTGTGTGTTCAGCTTGTGTCACAATTTTATAATTATGTATTGACAGCCTCTTCTATTTCTGTTATAATGTGGTGTTCTAATCATAACGCATAGGCACTGCCATCATGGCAGAGAAGGCTGCTTATCATACCTAACTAATCTCTCAGAAATAATAGTGATGCCTTCTCCTCAAACAGACCCTCTTTGGACTAGCTATAAATGAAATATCCTTTTCTAGAACAGGCTGAGCATTGTAGAATAAAATTGCACAAAATGACAGAAATTAGTAAACCTATAAAACTTTTAAAACAAAGCTAAAAGATTGTCTTGTACAAGAACAAGAGAAATGACAAGTTTTAAACATACCTGACACCTCAGGGACACTGGATAAATTGAATTCAATTGACTTGAGTGCGCACACGCACATTCTCGATGATTCCTGGCCTCACTACTTTTGGTAAGAGCTGCGGTAAAAAGGGTCTGCTTACATAGTGCCAAGATAAGTGATTCAGAGCCATGCTAGCCATGATGCGGAAATAGCACATTATTGGCTAATATGCATGAATCTGAATTGCTGGTAACTACCATGAATGCACATCATCACTTTTCCACAGTAGTTGACACTGGCAGACCATGCATTGCATTGGCACAGGCGCCCCTCCCATTCACTTTCTTCACAAGAATGCACAGCAAAACACATACACACACACACACACACACACACACACACACACACACCCTACATGCTCATCCCTGTCCCTGATCATGTGTCTTTCTCCCACCATTAATTTTGGTTTTCTCTAGATATCTTTCACTATGAGGTTGAAAGGTATGCTTCTATGTCCCCTGTCTCTCTCTGTCATGACATAAAAATAGTTGCAGGCACTGAATAATGCCCAAGACTCTAATTTTGTGTTTTTTTTTTTTCAAACCACAAAACCGGACAGTTCAACCAAGAAATAATAAAAACAGAAGAAGGCAGCAAGGTTTAGAGATCCCCAAAATGTTTATTGTCACAAAAGTAGACTAATCACTTACGTCCAATAAATGGGCTTCATCGGAATATGGTATCTAACTTGTTAGTCAGTGCAGTTAGCTAATGCTGATGCCTCCTGTGGCAAGGTACAGGGTTTGAGTCCCTCCCCTCTTTGTAAGTTTATTTTCCAGCTCATAGATCTTACTTTTATTAAATACCTGGTGTCTAGTGGTGACACAAAGGACTAATACCCACTGTATGTGGTGGGGATCGTACAGGGTTGGAGTTCTTTTTAGTTTCTTTAAGGCATGCTAGTTATAGTATCCATGGTGTCTAGAGTCCCTCCAGTCCATGATTTGTTTTTTAATTAAGTGCCTTTAAGGCACACTATGTAGGGTTCCCCTTGTGTCTAATTGCTCCCCCACCCTAACTGTCATTAAGGCATAATGATTAAAACATATCCCTGGTGGACAGTGTCTCTCCATTCTACATCTTGTTTATGTGCTTTTAAGGCACTTTGTTAAAGATGTATCAATGGTTTCTTGTGGTCCCCTTGACTGACATTGTCTTTTTTTTAATTGCCCTTAAGAAATGTTGAACTGTTCTCCATGATGGCTAGTGTTCCTCTCCAGCATGAAGTGTTGTTATTGCATGATCTGTCAGAGTTATCCCTGGTTTCTGATGTTTTTCTTTTGATCCCCATTATGTTTAAATGTTGTCAGGCACAAGGAGTAAAAGTTATCCCTGATGTCTAGTGGTTCCTCTCCATTGTAACAGTATCACAGGAGTTCCTCATTCATCTTGGTAGCATGTATGCATGACTGCCCTCGCTCCCACCACACACACACGCACCCTCCTCATCTAGTCACACTCATGGACATTGTTACCCATTTCACCCACAACACATATGCACACACCCTAACCTGCTCCTCACTAACCTCCCCTACTGTGACCTCCTAGGGACACACACACACACACACACACACACACACACACACACACACACACACACACACACACACATGGACACAGTTACCTATTTCATCCACAACACATATGCACGCACCCTAACCTGCTCCTCACTAGGCTCCCCTACTGTGACCTCCTAGGGACATACATGCACATACACACATGCAGATCCACACATGCACAACCCCTGAAACAATACCTGCTCACTACACTCCCAGTACTTACCTCTGCCATAGTGGCTGAACATGAACATTTGGCCATGATCTTTATCATGAGTGGCAAGAAGCTGTTGTGCTAATTTGCACAGCCGGTATGACTCTCTGAATCACTTATCTTCATAAATGCCTTACCATAGGCACTTCCAGGGGAAAGCACATGGTTAATTTGCATATGACTGTCTCCAAAAAGCCTCATTAGCATTTAACTTGGCTTCAGAGACAGCCCACCAGGTGCTCCAGCCTTCATGTTGTAGCACTGTGGTAGGACTGTGTCTGAATCAGAAAAGATTACTGAGACTTGTACGCCTCATGAGGACCTTTTGAATTGGGTCATATATTTAATTTCATTTGATTTATCTTCTTGCATTTCTAATGTACCAATTGTAACTATGTATACTAAAGCAATGTACAAACTGTAAGTGTGCATTTTAAAATTAATGTAGCTTACTGTTCTATTTTGACATCACACTACAAATTCAATAATTCAAAAAACAGCAGTGCAAAACAATGCCAAAGCCAGGTTAAATCATTTATTTATTTATTTAAAAAAGTAAGCACTTTCACAGTTCGAGTACTGCTTCCTCAGACATTCAAAATAAAATGAACAAGCCATGTAATATATATATATATATATATATATATATATATATATATATATCTCAAAGAAGCATAGCCCATCCAATTAATAAACAGAACTAGTTGGAACCAATTAGCAACAGAGCCAAAAAATTAAAGGAACACAGTCTTAGTTGACACGCTACAATATAAGAACATGTCAGCACCTTGATAAAACAATTTCTATAGTATACAGTTAAAAAAACAACCTATATATAATGTAATATCTAAATGTAAGTGCAAAAACATATACAATTACCATAGCAACAAAACATTAATAATGCACTCAGTATTCAAACTCGCTTTTAAAATGGGTTTCAACGGTACCTTATCATTAAGCCCCTTACCATTATCTGCTCTCAACCGCAATATCCATCTCATCTCATTGATCTCTGCTCTATTCTTTGTCTCCTAGCCTCCCAGCTAGACATCTTTTTAGATAGTTTTGTAGGCTTTCATTTTAGGTTTACGTCATGTTTATCCGTCTCCATATTATATGTTCTGTATGCATTCTCAATGACCCCTTAGCCTCCTAGGTTTGCATAGTTTGAATACTGAATGGATTATTAACGTTTTGTTGCTATGGCAGTTGTATATGTTTTTGTACTTACATTTAGATATTACATTATATATAGGTTTTTATGATTGTATAGTATAGAAATGTTTTTATCAAGGTGCTGACATGTTTTTATATTGTAGTGTGTCAATTAAGTCTGTGTTCCTTTAATTTTTGTTCTATCTGTTGCTAATTGGTTCCAGCTGATTCTATTCATTAATTGGATGGGCTGTGCTTCTTTGATATATATAACATGGCTTGCTCATTTTATTTTGAACTTCTGAGGAAGCAGTACTTGAACTATGAAAGCGCTTACATTTTTTATAAATAAATGACGTAATGTGGCTTTGGCATCATTTTGCACTGCTTTTTTTTGGATTATTGGAGTCTTTCATTCTCAGGGCAGAGCATTTATCTGGTGTTGCCTGTTTCTCCTTGGTTTTATCACACTGCAAATCATTGTACTTCATTATATGAGTGATCTCTGTGTACTGTTTCACTTTTTTATATCACTGCATCTACACATCTCTGACTTTTCTTCAGCTGAGTTGTGGCTAAAAATGGTCAACTGTACAACCCACTTGCCCAGTTTACAAAATACTATCACCAAACCATTTAAAGGTCAACTCTACCTATATGATCATTTCTTTAGATGAGAAAGTGATCTTCCTTCCTTCCTTCTCATCCTTACTTTAGAATGCCACTTACAGTGAAAGCATAATTTTAGTAGTGCATTCACTGATTTCTTCTTGAAGTGTTTTTTCCTATCTGTAGCATTGTTGCACAGTAGTCTGGCTTTTTGTGCACTCTTACATTATCTCTTCCTTATATTTGTCACATTATCTGTGATATTATGTAAGCAAAGAGGGGATAGCTACCTATCAGACTTGTATGAACTTAAAACTTCAACCACAAGCAGTACAAAATTCATATTTTTCATTATATTGTGATACTGTTTACAATACTAAAAATCCATCAGCATTGCTCTCAGGTAGCAGTATTTATTATTTTTCTAAACTCAAATAGCCTTATCGGATGGCCATACTGATGTGATCATGTTTTACAGCCTACCATTCTTGCTTCTGCAATGTATTCTGTATGTCTATAGTATAACACACCTTAGCTGGAGTAAATCCTGTGGTTTGTTTTACGTTAAAAATGAGCAGTGAAAAGCAATAGGGAAAACACCAGGCACAGGATTACCAGGCACTCCAAAAGTCACAGCAGTCCACTCAATGTATTTTAAAAACGAACAGTCTTTTATTCACGTCAAGAACTCCATAAGATTTAGTACTTTCATCTACTGCACCATAGACTTTAGAATCAATTAAAAAACATTCTTCACTGGTAGTTATACCATTTTGAAGCCCATGAATTCATTAATTAACAGCAACTACATCATTAGCTTAAAGCAACAGTAACAGACTACCATATGTGAGTCCCAGTTCTAAAAAACTGCAAATATAAAACACTAAAATAAATAAACTGTATGAATAACTATTGTTATTCATAAGTAATATTAAAAACCTAATACCAAAACATGTATCTATGTGTTAAACATACTATAAGATGTTCAAATGACAAGCTGAAACTTTACATATATATAATATAGTAGTGAAACATATTTATGACAATGATATTCTCAAATACATATTATTATATCTACTATTGTGCTAATTCCAGCACAGGTGTAATAATAATATTATCATTAATACCAGGGGAACATGTTGCATTTAACAGCAACTGCCATCTCACCTTCTCTCTTTCAAAATAGCTTTTATATCCCCCCCAGACTGTGATATCACTATTTCCACAATGCCAAACCTGAAGGCAGAGCAAGTAGGATTAGCTGCTATATATCTATATAGAGAACTATTTTTATCCTTTCTCCTTATAGTATAAAGATGTTCCTAAATCCTGTTTTTAAAAGCTCTATGGGTTTTCCCTATATAGAATGCAGCACAGGTATTGCACTTAGCTAAATATATCACCTGCTTAGTATTACAGTTCCCTTTCTTAAAACAATATATTTCTTTTATTAATGATCTCAAGAATAATATAGTTGTCCTCTATGACAGCAAAGCACTGTTTACACCCAACACATTTCCTAGTACCTTTATTGGTTCTTCCTTGTGTTTGCATACCTCTATTGTATTTAAATTTATTTTTCAAATTTGGGGCAGTTTTATACTCAAAATTAGGCTTGTGCCCCAAGATTCTATAAACCTCAGCATCACCTTTTAGGTGAGCCCAGTTTCATGTAACTATATTTTTTACTATTTCTGCTGCTGGATCGTATTATAATATTAATGCTCTACTAAAACTATTATTTCACTCTGTGTTACTATTACTTACCAATTCTGCTCCTCACAGTGGCTTATATTATTTACCCCATTCTCTCATAACATATAGAGAGACATCGTTAATCATAGAAATGGGGTATCCTCTGTCCTTAAACATTTGATCAATGTTGGCAATCTCACTTCTCATCTCCTTATAGTCAGAGGTCATCCGAGCTGCTCTTATACACTGCCCTTTCAATATACTCTTTTTTTTTTTTTTCTTCGAAGGATGACAACTAGTATATTCTAGTTAGGAATTTACTAAAAGTACTTTTCCTATATATTCTAGATTTAAACCCTTTGTCATTGTGAGAGATGAATGTATCTAAGTAAGCTATCCCTTGACTATTATAAGAATGTGTAAACTTTAAATAGGTACTAGTAAGAGTCAGATATCATATCCTAAAAATTCTTGGATTTCTTCACTAGAACCTCACCATAGAACAAAAATATCATCCAGGAAATGTACATATCTAATAATCTTGTCTATATACTGACTCTTGAAAATATATTCATTCTCCCAATCCAATAATACCAAGTTAGCACCTTAGTCTGTTTATATATTTCTCCTTCAAAATATATAATATTGTTCTTCAGGACTATTATCATGAATTCTACCAGTAGCTTAATCCTGTCCCATTCCAAACCTGAACATTTTCTCATGCTGCTGCTGTAACTTTCTAACCCTGCATCCTTAGGAATACATGAAAACAGGTCTACTACATCTATGGTTAAAAATATTAGATCCTTGTCTATCATTAAAAGAGGCTAATAGCCTGGTGGGACTAACCTGGTCAGCAAAGGGTAAATAAAATATACAAGGGTTAATTATCATCATCACTTGGTTCATAGGTTCATAGGTAGGTACTAGGCTATTAGCCCTAGGGCCTATACAAGCCTAGCCAAAAAGGTACCCTGGCTTTCGCCACCCAAAAAAAATATTTTCTTGTGGCCCTGTTGAGCAGAGCCACAGAGGTGATTCCTGGGGTGAATTTCCTATTTCCCATCCAATCATCAAGATTTTTCTTGAAGAGTGCTAATGAGGAGCTTTGTTTGATATACATAGGTAGTTTGTTCCAGAGTATGGGAAGTCTCTGGGACAGGAATCTATCCCTTCAGCATGTTCTGTTTATTGTGGTGACAAGGTTTAGGTCCCTAGAGCGTGTAGCTCAGAGGGACTGGGTTTCATGAAGTGGAGCATGTCCAACAGCTCTGGGTTTGACATAGCTTTGTATGTTAGGCAGAGATCGCCTCTGAGTAGGCGATATGCTACTGAGTAAAGCTGGAGTTTTTTTAGATGGTCTGCGTAGGGCATCTGTATGAGGCTGGTAATCCTCTTTGTGAGGTATTTCTGCAGCCTTTCCAGTTGTTGTAGATGTCTTGTGAGGTACAAACCATTGTACTCTATAATGGGTCTAATGAGTGATGAGTAGAGGGGAACAATTACCTCTTTTTTCCTGGATGAGAAACCTTTTGTGATGAGGTGTGCCCCATAGAAGGATTTCCTGACTACTGTGGCGATGTGATTCAGAGGAGAGGCTACTGTCCACCTGGGTCCCAAGGTCACTTATCACACTTTCGGTGTTAGGTAGACTACCACCTATGTGGTAGTTCATGGGTACAGAGTTTTACCAAAGGGGATGACAATGCACTGTTTGGCATTGAGCTTGAGGCCATGGCTTTGACACCAGGCATCTGTCTCAGTGAGGCCCTTTTGTAGGATGTCCACATCATTAGGAGTTTCAATTATGGCTCCTAGTTTGCAGTCATCTGTGAACTTCGTTAGCCAAAGACCTTCTGTGTTAGCCTGTACTTCAGAAAAGTAGATACCAAATGAAAGAGGACCCAGGACTGAACCCTTCGGTACTCCACTTGTCACTGGTCTGAAGTCAGATTTGGTGTCTGCTACTTACACAGTGTGGATTCTGTCAGTGAGCCAGTTGGCAGCCCATCTTGTGACATAGGGATTTATACCTAGTTTAGTGAGTTTATCTATAATTCCAGAGTGGGGGATGGTGTCAAAAGCCTTGGCGAGATCTAGATTGGCTATGTGAACCACCTTACCCTCGTCTACGGCTTTGGTGACTGCTTCAAAGAAGTCTATCAGGTTTAGGAGACATGATCTGCCTTTTACAAACCCAAACTGGGTGGGGTCCAGAGTTTGGAGATTACCAGTGTCTTTGTTTATAAGTTCCATGATGATACGTTCCACAACCTTGCAAACCAGGCTCGTTCATGTAGAATGCAGCCTGTGATGTTGTCAGGTCCCATGGATGCTGTGTTCTTGGCTTTGGAGAGTGTGGTTTTTACCTGTGCAGCTGTGATTACAGGAACTTTGCATTCTTCCGATATAGAGTTCAGCCCTTTAGGGGGTTGGGGGGTAAAGTTAGCACTGAACCTATCTGCCAGGATGTTGGCAGTATCAGTTAGTTCTGTACATTTAGTGCCATTGTGCTGTAGCTCAGAGCAGAACTGAGTGTTGCCATTGAGATTCTTGACATAGCTATAGAATACTTTGTGGTTGTCTTTAGAATTAGTGGTGATTTTGTTTTCATAACTAGCTTTGGAGGATTTTATGAGGGATCTCAGCTTCTTACTGAGGCTGACCAGGGAGTTCTTCCAGTCATGGGATTTTACTCTTTTTTGCAACAGTTTCTTTCTTCTGTTGTAGAGTTTGTTTATGGCAGGGGACCACTAGATTGACTTCCTTTTTTTGGAAGGTAGCATCTTGGTTCTGTTAGGGATAGCATGATCCATGCACTCGTGTAAGTGGTTATAAAGTTAATTTGTGTAGGATTCAGCAATCGTACCTCTATTGTCCATCTGCATGGGTGTCATGATGTTTGCCACTTCTGTCTTAAGAAACGTGAAGTTGGATTTGGAGAAATTTTTTTTGGTGTTTTCTTTAATGGGGGGTAGGGGCAGGATGTGGATGTCTAGGCTGATTAGCTTGTGGTCGGATCTGACCAATGAGGAGTTGACCTCTGGTGTGGAACACTGGTCGCCCATGTTGGTAATGACCAGGTCTAGGATATTGCTGCCCCTGGTGGTGGTGTGAATAAGTTTATCCAAGGCATTGGAATTTATGAATTCCAGAAAACGTTGAGCAAAAGAGTTTGTACATGAGTAGTTTTCCCAGTTAATGGTGGAGTGGTTGAAATCGCCTATTATTAGGGTGTTGGGTTGCACCCTAATATTTTCCAGTGTATCAAGAAATGAGGAGTGGGAATCCTGGGGCTTGGTGGGGGATCTATAGCAAGTTTCAATTTGGATTGCAGTCTTGCTCAGAGTTAGTTGCACTTAGATAATCTCGGATGCATTATGCTGAGCAACTAGCCTGGAGGCGTGAATATCCTTAATGAGTATGGACACACCTCCGCCTTTAGTGTTTCGGTCCAGGTTAGGTGGCCGAAAGGTGTGGTATGAATTATAGCCTGGTAATGTAGGGGTGCTCTCTGGAGACTTGAACCAGGTCTCTGTCACTGCATAGATGTTGATGTTCTCAATTTTAAGGAGTGACTCAAGTGAGTGCATTTTGAGGTTTAGACTTCTAGCATTGAGTAGCATTACCCTTGGATTTTGCTTGCTTGTACCTGTTACGGTGGTAAATTTGTCATTTGAACCTTGCTTAAAAAAGGCACTATGGGGTGGCTAGAGCCCTAGTCAGTATCCGGAATCGCAAGGGCGACAGGTGCAGGCCATCTCTGGCAAAGCATCATGGTCTGTCGATCATGTCATCCCAGGCAGACAGATAGTGGATCCCCTTAGAATGACACCAGAAGCTTAGCCAATTGTTGAAGTCAATCATTTTGTCCTTGTACTGTAGTATCATTCTGGGTGATGGCGGGATGCTACTCCGGGCTAGGGTCATACCTGCCTGGGCTACAAGATCGAAGAGCTCCTCCATGTCTCTCTTCATGTAGTCCAGGGAGGTACGACTCAGGTCATTCACATGAACATGGACAATGACAAAGTCATATTTGTACTTGTTGTGGAGTGACCTGAGTGCATGCATTATGTGCCAGATCCTGGCACCCGACAGGCAGCTGAAAGTAACTTTCTCCTTGTTTAACCTGGTGAGTTGAACATCAGGGTGCCTGACTATAGAGTCACCTATGACTAAAGTGTTGGGTACGTTGTTATGCCTTATGGGCTGTGGTTGTCTGGCACACTGAGTTTGTGGACTATGTGTCATTTGGGTTGTGTTTGGGGGCTGGAGGTTGCATGCATTTCTGCTTTGGAGGTCTCTGTTGCTTGAGCAAATTTTTATTGAGAGCCTCCGAGAAACGTAGGTGTGTGTTTTGTGTTGCTATGTGTGTGTTTTGGTGGTGTAGGTTTTGAGGGACTATGTGATGAGTGTGGTGTAGGGCAACTGCTTACCTTCTCCTCTTGACTGTCTAGTCCAATCTTGGGTGAAGAGAGCTTTGCTTCCAGTTTGGCTATATAAGTGCATCTCTCACAGGAGGAGAGGGTTGTC
Organism: Protopterus annectens; assembly: GCF_019279795.1. Taxonomy (NCBI): domain Eukaryota; kingdom Metazoa; phylum Chordata; order Ceratodontiformes; family Protopteridae; genus Protopterus; species Protopterus annectens. The sequence continues at coordinate 607,242,953 of NC_056749.1, read as the reverse complement.
TGTGTACATGAGACAATTGCTGCATTGCCCCAAGATGCCCAAATTTATCAGGTAGACAGGAGAAAACACAGGGAGATGACCCTTAGACATGCCTGGATAGGTGCTTATTTATTAAGTACTAAAAACTGTTTTCCTCTAGACAAGTGAGGAAAGTTGAGTTTTGTACTAATTTGTAGCTTATTTAGTGCTTACAATGAGTTCTGAACAATTGCTGAGCTCAAAGAAACTGATTTGAGTGCTAAAACTAAATAAACTGGCTAGTTCTAAGGGAAAATTTGAAGAGCAGACTTTATGGTGCCAGGAATAGTTTAACTCTAGCTAAGCGGAGATGCATAAAGTGTAATTCTTTTTATATAACAGTAGCAAATGAGCAAACTGATTTAAACAAATTAACCAATAAAAAGCTAAAAACTGAGCCCATTTCCAGCAGTCTTCAATCAGACAAGTACTAACTGCACACTCCTGCCACTAGGGTGCAGGGGAGCCTTCTCCAAAAAAGATGGTCTGGATTAGTGCTCAAGTTATACAAACAAAGCTAAATTCATCAGGTCTGAATTTAGTCTATGCTACAGCAAACAAGGTGTACCATTTTCAGAAAGAAACAGTTCAAATAAGCAGGTACAATAAGCCTTTAACCAGAAACTCCCAGCTCAGAAGGGCAGAATCTACCCTCTCCTCCCAAAAGACTGCAGACCACACCTTCTTAATGTAAAATGACTGGCCCGAAGCCCAAGTGCTTAAACCAGAACTAATACACTCTTATAATAACAGACACTAAGCATTTAATCAGCAACTTACAACATAGAAGGATATAAGCTACCTGTCCTGCCACAACAGTGCAGACCACAAAACCTTCTTAATGTAAAACAACTGGTCTGAAGCGCAAGTGCTTCAACCGAAGGCTTAGAATAACAGTTACAATTTAATCAGGCTACTAACAAGCAGTAATAAATGCAGCAGAATAAATTCAATAAAGTAGGAAGAAACAAATACAGTAAAAGCAGATGAATAAAGTGCAATTTTTTAATATATAATGATAGAAAATGAGCAAACTGATTTAAACAAATTACCCAACTAACCAGTAAAAAAGCTCAAAACTGAGCCGTGTTCCAGCAGCCTTCAATCAGACAAGTTCTAACTGCACACTCCTGCCACTAGGGTGCAGGGGAACCTTCTACAAAAAGATGACAGATTAGTGCTCAAGTTATACAAACAAAGCTAGATTTAGCATGCCTGAATCTAGTCTATGCTATAGCAAACAAGGCATACCAATTTCAGAAAGAAACAGTTCAAATAAGCAGGCACAATAATCCCTTATCCAGAAATTTCCAGCTCAGAAGGGCAGAATCTAACCTCTCCTCCCACAAGAGTGCAGACCACAAACCTTTTTAATGTAAAATAACTGGCCTGAAGCCCAAGTACTTAAACCAGAACTAATACACTTTTAGAATAACAGACACTGAGCCTTGAATCAGCAATTCCCAATTTAGAAGGATGTAAGCTACCTGTCCTGCCACAACAGTACAGACCACAAAACTTTTTAATGTAAAACAACTGGTCTGAAGCCCAAGTGCTTAAACAGAAAGGCTTAGAATAACAGTTACAATTTAATCAGGCTACTACGAAGCAGTAATAAATGCAGAAGAATAAATACAATTGAGTAATTTTAAGAAGAGGCAAAAGCAAAATAAAATGCATTTGTTTAGTAAAGAGCAAGGAGAGAGGAAGGAGGAGCAGAAGTTAAGAACCTAAGTGGGCTGTCCTTCTCAAATGTTCTCTTTGTATTAAGTAGAGTGAACACCAGACTGGGAGGGGTGTCCCAGATCAGATTTACAGTAGGGGCAGGCAACTGCAAAAGCAACAAACTATAACATCTCTACAAGAATAGGGTGGGAGGAAGGGGGGGGAAACAGTTTCAGGACAGATAAGAAACATAAAACAATGCCAGAAAATATATAAAATAATTCAGCCAGGCAAATAATAATTCAGTCAGGCAAAATTAAGACAATGCAGAACTCTGAAAGGTTACAATGCCAAGAAATATACTTATCAATCAGCGATATATTTCCAGATTGTTTGAGAATTACACCGGCCAGAACACCAGGAGTTTCCAACAGTGTATGCAAGAATTTACATACAGAAACTATTTTTAAATCAACAAGCCTTGAAGCAATCAGATAACACAAAAGCTGTTAGACCAGTTTTATAAATGCCACCTCAGAAATAGGGGGTAAGCAGTTCCAGGACAGATGAGAAACATAAAACAATGCCAGAAAATATATAAAATAATGAGGCACAATACCAGAAAAGAACAAGATATATATTTTTTAATTATCGAAATTAAATTTCAGGCCATGTTGGATTGCAATTTGGTTTGAAATAATATGAGATTAATCTGAAGGAAATGTCCAACAGTGAGCACCGCACTAAATTCTGACAAGATCTGCTGTCTGACTTTGGAACTGTGGTGAATAGTATACATTTGTGAAAACATTTACCCATTTTACCTGCAGAAACATCCTGCCTACATGGCTTCCCAACAGTTTCTGCATAAGGCTTCTGAAAAGTGGTGTCATACCTCTCAGTTATCCAGATATTTACATCATATTTTTGGTGTGATCCTCATAAAATCTGTGGTTTTCTGGCAAATCCCTAAGGATTGAAGTCATTAAATAATGACTAGTGTTTGAGTTTCATATATTTTAGAAAAATGCATGCTAACACAAAATATGTTAATCTAACAGCTTTCTGAGTTTATAAGAGCAGTATTTGAAATCTGTCCCTATTTTGTGCCTTTGTCATCATTATTTTTTACCGTTTTCCAAATTCATTATGCCAGGAGGTTAAGAAGTATAGTGCATGTTGAGGAAGAAAAACATTGCAACCGCCAACATCTTTAGTTCTTACTGCAAAAGAATATTAATTAGTGGTCAACTGATATGTCAGTCAGTGCTCTGGTTTATTTTTCAGACTAAATGTCAGCATTATTCCAAAAAGCTGTAGGTTATCTGATTCTCACATTCATGAATTTCTAATGACATCTGATAACTCTGGATTCCCACACTCAGAAAGTAATGTGAATGAAAGCTTTTAAAGATGGCCTTAATTGATATTCAGGTTCTTTCTTGATGTTTTCTAAGTGGAAATATCCCAATCTACATAAAAATAGTATCAGTAAAGCAGGAGTTTACAGTTGTCAGCTGAAGTTTGCTTTGACTTTTAATGCTGTGCCTTACAGGTGGTTTTGCCTTGGCTAATTTTCTATGGAGGCCAGACTAAGGTTGCGCAATTCACAAGGGCAGTATTATGTGGGTGCCAATTATAGGACTATAGGATTTTATGTAGTAGTGTAACCAAAATTATGAAATAATTTCTTAATGGAAACATTGCTTTATTAAAATGTTCAAAGGACACAAATCACAATTTGCAACTGTAAATTAACTTTCTGAGGGAAATTGTAGTAATATAACAAAACATCTTCAAGTAGATTTGTGTAGAACAATAATTATGTATTTACAGCTAAACTAGGGTTTCTTTTGCTTGACTCTGTTTATAAATAGAAATTGAACCTTGTTTACTTCAGGTTTTATCTGTATAGAAGGTGAATGTTGCTTTAACTGTACTTCTCTGTAAGATAATGTGCTAGCTTGTTTTTGTCATGGCTGTGCTTTGCTTTGGGTCCCAGCTCCATTCAAATCTGGATCTTACCTTGAGACTAGGGGCAACCATATCACTATCAGTCCATTTGCAGTTATTTATTTATTTGTTTAAAATGTGTAAATAATGAAAAAGCACTGGTTGAAGTTCAGGCATCAACATGGGATAGGAAAAATGTGGAATACAGTGCAGTACATTAAAATACTGCCAGAGGAGAACAGACTAAATACAGTGTGTAATACAGTATTAAGCATTTTGTATGCCGAGTCTTTTCAGGATACACATTTAAGCTAAATGATCAGTCAGAGAAACACATAAGAATCTTGAAATACAGGAAAACCAAGAGAACAAATTAGCACTGGTAACTTGTGAAATACTAGAAAACTGATATGAAAAAATATGATAAAAGTTCATTAGATAATTATAATCATATATTTGGACCGGAAAGAGGAAACATCAGGTGAACATCCATGTCAAGTACAAAGAAAATTTTGAAGAAAAGCAGAAGGAAGGAAGTACTACAATGGTAGGCTAGACTATCAGTGGTATCTGGCTATAAAATGACAGATAACATTCAGATAAAGTTTAAAAAGTGTCAAATTTGGGAGAGGTTGAGATGTCATTGGTACCTATAGGACTAAGTCCCTGAAAATCAGAATAAAGGGACGTTGAATACTTCTTTAGTTAGGAAACCCTAACTAAGGAGGAGGAGGAGGTTGTATTTGTGCTCAGCCTCTGAATGGGGAACAAAAGAATAAATCATACATTAAGGATACTGTAGTAGGTCATTAGATCAAAACATAAATTCAGCATGCCACACAGTGGGGTTTGAATCCAGAAAGTGGACAAACATAAATAAGACAGACTAAAGGAAAAGGGTCTGTATAAAATGGGAACAGCTATTCCAGGGGTAAGGGCACTTTCAAATAAACTGTATGAACAAATTCCAAGTGCACCTGCTTTCATCCTCAAGATTGAATGGGATTGGTGGTGGTATTGTAGTATTTTTAAAGGTCAGAAGGACAAATCAGGACAAGAAAATGTTCATAGAGAGTAATTGATATCAGTTATATTGAATATACTATTACAGGAGTCTTTCAAGGATAGCTCATTATACAAGACAACTTGATTGCAGCCTTCCCAAAGTAAAATTACTCTGTTATTTGTAATGTGTGTTTTCTTAAAAGTTGATTTTTTTTGGTTCAGGACTTGTATGAGCAGACTTCCAATTTTTATCAATAAAAATGTCAATTGAATCAGCTGAGCTGTTTTTCAACTAACCCAGCATTGTTGTATATACCCCAGCTTATCTTGCCATTTCAGGGACAAGCAAGTCATTGTATTGTCACATAGCAATGAGATGAAGTACCTTACTGTGGCCATTATTTATATATTTCTTTATTCATTTGATCATTATTAAATATAAGATGCATACACAGTCAGAGTATCTGCACTTGGCTGTGTAGCCTGAAAAGACTCTGCATACATATGTGCGTGTGTGTGTGTGTGTGTGTGTGTTTACAATTGGTTGTTCTGTCTGTGCCTGACAGTAATGGGCTACTGTACATTACTGTGACAATGTATTTATTCATTCATTTGATCACATACAGACATCTGAGGTGTATGCAGTCAGTAAAGTGGCTTTAATTGCTGTGTGTGTGTGTGTGTGTGTGTGTGTGTGTGTGTGTGTGTGTGTGTGTGTGTGTGTGTGTGGTATGCAAATGCATGTATGGAAATGTGTCTGGATTTGCAGGGGGTGGGCAATACAATAAGATGCATCACATGTGCCTAACACCAGCAAGTTGTAGTATATTACTGCAGCCATTATTTTTGTATTTATTCATCTGTGTGACCACAATCCAGTATCTGAAGTGCCTATAGTCAATAACATGGCTGCAATTGGACATCTGCGTGTGCATGCATGTGTAAGGAGTGTTTCAGTGGGTTATATTATGTGCCTGAAAGCAACAAGCCAAACTACTTTAATGTGGACATGTTTGTTTTTTTTCATTAAGTTAATCACAATCCTTTATCTGAGGTGCATATAGTCAATAAAATGTCTACAACTGCTGGGCACATATGTACGTCGTCTTTGATGTATGTGTGTGTGTGTGTGTGTGTGTGTGTGTGTGTGTGTGTGTGTGTGTGTGTGTGTGTTTGTGCGTGTGTGTGTGTGCATACTCACACATGAACATATGTTAGGATTCAGTGTGGTACACTATCCTCCTGACAGCAATGAGCTGAAATACATTGTTGTAGCCATTATTTATGTGTAATTGTATTCACATGACCATAAGACATCTAATGTGTACACAGCCATTAAAGTGGCTGGAATTAGCAGGCACCATGTGTGTGGTTGTATGTGCATGGATGTGTGTGTGTGCATATATAATTATATATAAAACATGTGTGTGTGTATAAATACACAGGGGAGCAGTGGGTTCAGCAATATGTGTTTGATAGTATCAAACTGAAATACATTTCTATGGCCATTATTTATGTATTTATTTATTGACTTGATCACCATCAGACATCCAATGTGTACATAGTAAAGACTTTACAATTTTTCGACTCACATGTATGCAAATGTATGCACTGTATATGTCCACAACAATAAGCTGGCAGACATTACTGTAACATTAAATTCTATCTATCTGTTGTTCATTCATTTCTTCATAGACAGACATTTGATGTGTACATAATCCATAAAATGGTTATTATTGCTTGGCATATATGCATGCATGTGCAAGTGTGTGTTTGCAGGGAGGTTGCACTATATGTGCCTGGCAGCAGTGAGTTGAAATACATTATGGTGGTCAACATATATGTATTTATTCATTCATTTAATCACAATTAGACATCTGTGATATATCCAGACAGTAAACTGTCTGCAGTTTGGGACTGAGGCAGTCTGTGGATGAAATTGACTTACCCCTTCAAATTTCTGATCAAAGTTAAGCCATCATTGCTCTGACTTGGCAGAGCTAGTGTTAAGTTGAATAAAATAAGCTGAAAATAGTAGTAGCAGTAGCAGTAGTAGTAGTAGTAGTATTTCTAAGCCAATCTCAGTCAAGCATATTAGGTGCATCCAGTCAGTAAAGTGGCTAGAATCAGTGGGTATTGAATCAGTCTTGGATGAAAATGAATTGTACCAGTTATTGCTTGACCAAAGTTAGTAAGTTGTTGACCTACCATAACATACTGCTACCCCATTCCAGTTAACCCTGCCCATTTAGTTGCTTCTTCTAGCCCCCCCATTTTCCCCTTTTTAATGCTCTTTCTGGTTCAACTATTGATCATTAATTCCCCTGCCAATTTACTCATTACATCTCCTTTTATATCAGAGTGACAGCTAACCAATTGGAGCCATTTCCAAGGCAGCTGTCATGGTTAAGCTGTTTTCTCTGTCTCCCATGCAGTCAGAGCAAAGTACACAAAGTAGACAAGTACACTCACATGAGCCCTGGTTTGCACCAGAGATTCTACTGAAGAGGGTGTTCTCATGAGCACATGCACCTCTACTTCCATCAGAGATGATACCTGGCTTAAGTCTTTTTATTCTTCTCTTCCCTATGACAGTCAAACAGGCAAGATGCTAGTTACTTGGTTCACCTTGGACTTGGTTGGGGCTTTATTGCTATATTGATTTCAATTACCTAAACATTAACTGGGAGAACTACTCAAGTACTAACTCCCTTGCCCAACATTTCCTAGAATTTATAAACTCTGGATTAACTGGTCAACACTCCCACCAGAGGTGACAACATATTGGACCTGGTCATCACCAACATGGGCAACCAGTGTTCTACACCAGAGGTCAACCCCTCACTGGTTAGATCTGACCATAAACAAATCACTCTGGATATCCATATTACGCCCCCACCCCCAGACAAGGAAACCACTGTGAAATGTTTTTCAAAAGCAAACTTCACGTTATTTAAGACTGAGGTGGAAAGTTTCAAAGCCCCCATGCTAAAGGATAATGCCATCCAAGCTACAAAATCCTTTACTAATGCATTCTATGGGCACCTACAAGAATGCATGGATTGTGCTATCCCAAGCAAAATCAAGACTCACTCCTCCAAGAAAAGGAAACCAGTCTGGTGGACCCCTGCCATAAACAAGCTATACAATAGAAGGAGGAATTTAGTACAGAAAAGAGTAAAATCCCAAGAAGGGAAGACATCCCTGATCAGTATCAGCAAGAAACTACGATCCCTCATAAAATCATCCAAGGCAAGCTTCGAAAGAAAAATTGCCAAGGACTCCAAAGATAACCACAAAGCATTCTTTAGTTATGTCAAGAATCTAAGTGGCAATGATCATATCTGCTCATAGTTATTGCAGAATGGCATAAAATTCACTGAACTGACCGATATCGCCAACATCCTGGCAGACAGGTTCAGTGCAGACTTCACCACCCCTCACTCCCAAATGGGCCCATAACCATACCAGAAGAATGTAGAGCCCCTGAAATCACAGATACTCAGGTTAAAGCAGCCCTCTCCAAAGCCAAAATCACAGCATCAATGGGACTGGACGGTGTCCCAGGTTGTGTCCTACACAAGCTCAAAGACAAACTAACCTCTCACCTAAACACACTGTTCAAACTCAGCCTCTCCACAAACTATGTACCCATAAAGTGGTGCACAGCAACGGTTATTCTGCTTCCCAAGGTGGAGCCACAACAGACCCCAGGAACTATCACCCTATAAGCATGAATAGCTTGGTCTGCAAGGCTATGGAGTGTATCATCATGGAACTCATGAACAGAGATATTGGGAACCTTCAAACACTGGACCCTACCAGTTTGGCTTTGTTAAGGGCAGATCATGCCTCCTAAACCTGGTGGACTTCTTTGAGACAGTTACCAAGGCTATAGATGAGGGAAAGGTGGTACACACAGCCTACCTAGACCTCACAAAGGCCTTCAACATGATTCCCCATTCTGGTATTACAGACAAGCTCACCAGCCTGAACATAAACCCCTACATCACAAGATGGATTGCAAACTGGCTCATGGACAGAACCCACATGGTGAGAGTTGTGGGATCTAGGTCCGACTCTAAACTGGTTACAAGTGGCATTCCCCAGGGCTCTGTCCTAGGACCCCTCTTGTTCGGCATATACTTCTCAGAGATACAGGCAAGCAGAGGAGGACAATGGCTGACTAAGTTCACAGACGACTGCAAACTAGGGGCTATAATTGACTCTCTGGCTGACACAGACATTCTCCAAAAGGGTTTCACTGAGACGGATACCTGGTGTGGAAATCATGGCCTCAAGCTAAATGCCAAAAAAGTGCATAGTCATCCCCTTTGGGAAAAACAAAGTACTCACAAACTACCACATAGGTGGTAGTCCCCTAAATACGGAAGATGTAATAAGGGATCTGGGGACTCAAGTAGATAGTAATCTCTCCTTTGATAATCACATTGCCAAAGTGGTTAAAAAATCCTATGTGGCCCACCTAATCACAAAAGGGTTCGCATCCAGATCAAAAGAGGTCATTGTGCCCCTCTACTCATCACTCATCAGACCCATCATAGAGTACAATGCCCCATTTGGGATGTACCTTACAAGACAACTGCAACAGCTGGAAAGACCACAGAAGTACCTCACCAAGAGGATCACTGGCTTCAAACAGATGTCCTATGCAGCTCGACTGAAGAAAGTCCAGCTGTACTCGGTTGCATACCACCTACTCAGAGGTGATCTCTGCCTGACATACAAGGCCATGTCCAACCCAGAATTGATGGACATGATCCACCTAAAGAAAACCATATCCCCTCGAGCCACACGCCCTAGGGAACTAAACCTCACCACAACAATAAATAGGACATGCTGGAGGGATAGATCCCTGTCCCAGAGACTTCTCATGCTTTGGAACAGGATTCCAATCTACATTAGGCAGAGCTCCTCGCTAACACTCTTCAAGAGAAACCTTGACGAGTAGACGGGAAACAGAAAGTTTACCCTGGGGATCACTTCAGTGTCTCTGCTGGACAGAGGCACAGGGAACTAATCTAAGGGAGCGGTGAAAGCTAACACATTCTAGCTAGGCTTATAAATGCCTTCGTGCAGATAGCCTAGTACCTATGAACCTATATGCTAATAGGATTACCCCACCCCACCCTTACTTTGAAGTCACCAGCTGCCACTGGAATGCATTGCATGCCTTCTATGAGGATTTCTTGACTAAACATTAGGAGGTAGGCATTAAAACAAAATACAGTCCTTATCATTATAGGGCAGGTTGACTAGTCAACCACTTACTGCTTAAAGTACTCATTGTCAAATTAATATAAATATACCTAAGTTTTAATTGACTGTTAATGTTAGTGAAAACAATTTTAAACTAATAATAGGGAATTCACTTATAAATGGTAATATTTTGAATGCAATACTGACAGATTTGTGACCGTGATGCTCCCAGCTATGGTTCTACCCTCTTTAATTAATACAGACCTTGATAACAGCAACTTCACCTAACAGTAAAATCAAATTCAAGCCATAAAATTAATATCCTTCCCAGATTTTACAAATGGAAACTATGTTACAGTCAAATGGTGCCGTAGTCACGGCCTTAAACTAAATGCCAAAAAATGTATAGTCATCCCTTTTGGAAAAAACAAAGTACCCACAAATTATCACATAGACAGCAACCCACTGAGTACGGAAAAAGTAATCAGAGACCTAGGGACCCAAGTAGACAGCGACCTCTCATTTGACACCCACGTTGCCAAAGTGGTTAGAAAAACATTCTACCTTGCACACCTCATCATGAAGGGATTCACATCCAGATCCAAGGATGTCATTGTACCCCTATATTCCTCCCTCATCAGACCCATGATTGAGTACAATGCCCCATTTGGTATGTACCTCACCCGGCATTTGCAACAGCTGGAGAGACCACAAAAGTACCTCACCAAAAGGATCAAGGGTCTCCAACATATGTCTTATTCTGCCAGACTAAAGAAACTTCAGCTCTATTCAGTAGCATACCGCCTGCTCAGAGATGATCTCTGCCTGACGACAAGGCCATGTCCAATCAGGATCTGATGGACATGCTCCACCTCAAAAATCCAAATCCATCAGGACCACGAGAGCTAAAGACTTAAACCTCGGCACAAGTATGAATAGGACATGCTGGAGGGATAGATTCATAACCCAGAGGCTTCCCATGCTTTGGAACAGGATCCCAGTTCGTATTAGGCAGAGCCCCTCACTGACTCTCTTCAAGAGAAATCTTGATGAGTGGATGGGAAATCGTAAGTTTACCCCAGGGGTCACATCTGTGTCACTGCTAGACAGGGGCACAGTAAACTAATTCTATTATATAAGGGGACCTTCATTGTGTCACTACTAGACAGAGGCACAGTATTCTAGATTTATTCTGTACATTTTTGTACCATTTCATGGGGTGGCAAAAGCCACATCACTATGGCTAGGCTTACAAATGCCCCAGGGCAGATAGCCTAGTACTATACTATGAAACTATGAAACTATGAAATGACATATTAACAAAAATAGAGTGGGATGTTGTCTTCAGTGACCCAAGCAAATCTGTAACAGTATTAAGTATGAGTTCTCTGACATTATTCATTTATGCATGTGTGGTTCTCATACTGATAAAATACAAATGCACAGGTAAATTACAAACACAGTGGTGCAATCATAAAATGAATCAGACAGACAATGGAAAAAGTGGTATTACTTTACTTTCAGAAATTGATCTTCTTATAAAAACAAGTCTAAAATAAACGAGATTCAAAATCTAGTTAGGTTTCTTATCATTTATACAATGATAGCTTCTTAGCATTCAAAAACATGCATGGTGATTGGTCATCCCACCCAGCATGCCCATTGTAGATTGAGCATATACCAATAGAAAAAGGCTGGCCGCTAAAGTACCATTCAGTGGCCAGACTTTTCTGTTGGAATATGCTATGGAGGGACAGCACAAAAAAGTATAAAAATCAGGCATGTTCTAAAATCAAAGGACAGAAATGCAGACGATTTTCCTTCTTTTTTGCTCTGTCCCTCTGTAAATCTCAGCAGACTGTTGTACCTGTCAACTGTTCAGATCTTTGCAGAAGGTCCAGGTTTTTGTCTCTTAGTGGCAATGGACATCTCTTATTAAAAAAACAAACAAACAAAAAAACCAGAAGGTTTTCTTTTCTCCATTACAGTTATTCAACAACACTAATGTAGTGTGCAAAGGAGGGCCGTAACTCCTACACACATGTGAAGTACATGAAAAATTGCAAAAGAATGCCAAAGTGAAGGAACATGGACTGCTGTGATGCAAAGGCACTATTTGATAAAGGTGAACAATTTATTTCTTAAACAATTTCATTGTATAATAGCAATAATCACTTGTGGGTGTGAGTATATCAGGAGTTATCCACACCCACTTGTGGGTTATTGCTTAAATCGTCCATATGTTCTTATGAACTCAGCTTGATCTCAAATGCTAAATGCAGTAAGATACTTCTTAATTCAATCAAAAAAATGAAAATTAAAAATTGTGAATATAACTGATTATGAATAAAGAATGCAGTGATGTTCAATCTGCAGGACATAGCAATTTTACTTGCAGTGTTAGTGCCCAACAATTACCAATCTTGCCTTTAATGCTGGAAGATCAGAAGGCTGTACATTCTAGTCCAATCACAGGTACTTGGATTCATTTCTCTGTTATTAACACTGCAGTACATCATAAGGGGCATTGCATTCCTGTGGTTTCTCTCCTTTGGATGAGATGCTAAACCAAGGTGGTTGCTCAGGTGGAGCAGAAAGACGAGGTGACAGTGAAAACAGTAGGGGACATTTACTTAATGTAACATCTTTAATATTTACATTTTAGTCACCAAACCATTTCATTCTTTTTATATATTACATTATGTTCATGCTGTCATGCATTTTATCCTCCCCACATTTTTCTACATAACCACATTTGTATTTTCCTCAGTATAAAAATTACAGTTCTATATTTTATTCTTCAAAAATTCCTCACATCTACAATTATATGTTCTTCCGTGTCTTCCACTTTACATTTTATTAGACATTTTTACATCTTGCTGTTTGATTCATTTGCTCTTTTGTAGGGAAATATCTTAACTTTAATCACTATAAAAATGCATTCCATTTGATTATTTAAATATTTTCTGTCTCGTACAGCAATTTTTTTCTTCAGAATTGTTTTACACAACTTTCTATCATTATTCTATTATACTGTTCATTTCTTTTCATTTCTTCTTTTCTCACTATTCATTTCAACAGCTGTCTTATTTACATACTCCTTGGTTTCTTTGTTCATATAGCCCTTTTCTTTTCTGCACTTACCTCTTCCCGCATTTTATTATGCCTCTTCTACAGTAATTCTCCCACTGCATAAGCTTCCATCTTCCTTATCTTTACCTATACCCACTATAAATGTAAAGGTGATAGACATACCACTTAATTTGACTTAACCCTCTTCCTTACCTCCTGCAATACAAAGTTCTACATATTATTGGATTTAATCTGAAACATTATATAATTCCAAACGATTATTTCCATTTGTTCTTTTATTTTCACTGACAGGAATGGATAAACCCCAAAGTACCCCAATTTTCTTAATGTAACCAAGTATATCAAGTACATTTTTTTCTTAAAACTTTGAAATAGTCTTTATGCCAGTGTTATCCTTATTTCCTCTAATACTTTTACCCATTGTTTCTTTCACACTTCTTGCTTTACAGATTTTTAATTTACTTGTCTACTGTCTTGAAAAATACGCTCAGTCTAGTTTTATGATGTCCCCAGATCCTATATGTTTTTCTTTCTGTAACTTCAAGCGTAGCTAGTATAAGTACCACTTCAAGTGTTTCCTGAAAGCAGCCACTAGCCTAGTGGGACTAACCCTCTCAACGAAAGGTAAATGAATAATAAAATACAATTTGTATGAACTTCACAATAAGATATGACATATTTCAGTGTTATAGAGACATGGAAAGAATCTCTTAACAACAGATACATTTTATCACCAGTAGCACTCAAAACTCAGGGTTCCATAGGAACATATAACATACTTTCTGATTTCCAAAATGCAGACAAGCAAAACTTTTTTGAATCTGAAAAATCATAATAAAAATATGTTAGTATGTAGACCTATCATTGACTATTTGCAACAGACTGTGGTGGACCTATCATTGACTATCTGCAACAGACTGTGGTGGTACCAGTTCACAAACAGGGGGCCACTTCAGACCTAAACTGTTTTATATCCATTATCCTGGCATAAAATAATGAGGGAAGTAATGATGGGGGCTTCTCCAAAATGAGAGAGAGAATCTACTTCTGATAAACTTGGAGCAATATGAGTTTGTTAATGGGAAAATTTGCCCTTTAAATTGTTTGGCTCACTTTATAAAGGTAATAGCTATAATTGATGAAGAATTGAAAGTAGATATAATTGAAGGGTAATTCAAACTGGAGGACTGGAGACTATAATATTAAAAATAATGCACTAATAGTACTAAAAAGGAAGATGAATTGCACAACACATTTAAAGGTTATGATACAAGCTTTCCCTTACCACCAGAAAAAGTCAGTCATTAAGTTATTTAAAATAAAATATTTTGGATATATGTACCTCAGGAAAGTATGAAAATAGCAACATGGGATTACAGCAATCATATAATGAAGACCAAGTAGGCTTTAGACTAGCAATCAAATTTTTGAACCTATGAATCAGAAAAGAGAACAATGAGGCATCTCACTACTTTTAGTCACATGACCATTTATTATCAGCATATACGGCATGTCATTTCTAGTCCAGTCTTTCACCTTGTTGGCCACAATCCTGAGATGCCCAGCTTTTCAGTAATGCATCTACACTAACTTAAATCAAAACATTCCTTGAAAAGCAGAATTCACATCAGCCACTGTCTTTAATTTACAAATCTGTGTTGATTTATAAATATATGCATTCAGTTTTTATTTGAAATAACCTTTCCCCATGCTTCCCATCTGTGTTTTAGCTCTTTGCTACAGTTAGGTTCAGATGTTCTCTATTTCCTCTTTGACTAGAGAACCAGTTGTTTTTCTATATATATATATATATATATATATATATATATATATATATATATATATATATATAAATATATAATTATATATTGAGGAGAGGCTGCCTTCTTCACAGTTTTAGCTCTACCACTACCTTTCAGAAGAAGGAATATATCTGTTATCTAAGTTCTGCCAAGGCACTGTCATATAAGGCAATTACGGGAACAAGATTGCCATTACTACAAGCAAGCCTCATTCTTACCTTAATTTGCTAGCCTAGATTTTGTTAGGTTCCGTGTTTTTGTCCATTTTATTTTTTTCTACTTCTTGTAATGATTAGTGGGTATATTGAACAGAAGGGATGCTGTACATGCAATGCAAGAGAATCAGGGAAGAAACCTGGGACAAAGAGTCTGCCACAGGAGTTGCTTACAAACAAATGACACAGACTGCAAATGCTGTAGAACTTTAATCGCAAAGCTTTTGGATCAAATAATCCTTCCTCCATGCTAAAACCATTTCAAAATACCAGTAGAACGAGAATTCAGTTGAAACATCAATGAACTGAATTTGGGTTCCGTAATTAATCTAACTTTGAACTATCAAATGATGACATTTCTCTTTTAAATAAAGGCATTACATTTATACCATTTGTTTCGGACACAACTGTAAATGCCATTACGGATTTGAAACTCTTTGTTAGAAAATTCAGTTTAAAGTTGATTTTTAAAGCTGCTTCTTATGCTAACACTCAAGTATGTAAGAAAAGCATTATTTTTATTCCAGTTAGTAAACCCTTTATAACTGCCTTTCATGATATGTATGAACAACAATTGTATAAATTATATGCATAATGTCAAATCTAAGTTTTATAATTTAACAAAAAATGAACATGTGGTGTTACTTAAATTTCAAAAAGATGAAAGTATTGTAATTAAACAAGCGGATAAGGGGGTTCCAGTTTTTTAATGAATATGAATGATTATATTTTGCAAATAGATGTTTTATTGTCTGATGACTACGTTTAAGAATATTTGGGCTTTTGATGTAAAGAAGATGATTAGTAATATTAATATGTCAATATATTATCTTCAAATTATGAATGACATTCCCTTACAATTAATTATTTTTTTATCGTTCCATGTCCTGTTACTCCAATTCTATGTGGACTTCCTAAAGTGCATAAATCTCTTACCCATCCCCCAATGAGACCTATAGCCTCAGGACAGAGATGGGTTACAGAACCTATTTCTTTCTACCTTCAAGAAGTTCCGATTAAATATTTGAATTATGTTAAGAGCTATATTAGAGATACTGGTCACTTTGTGAAATGTTTATCTGAGTGGTGTGAAAGTAAGAATATGGATATATTCTTGTTAGTAAGCTTAGATATAATACCTTTAATTACTGTTATATACAGTCAATGTGGGATTGCAGCTATTTGAGAAATGCTGAATAATTTAAAATTATTATCTAATAGAGAAATTGAGACACTTTGTAAGCTACTAGAATTGGTCCTTGAAAATGCTTTTGTTTTTGATCAACAATTGTATCATCAGGTAGCGGGTGTGGTGATGGGTACTTTCATCACCAACACATATGCTAATTTAATGCTCAGAGAATGGAAGGAGGAATTTATTTATAATTGACCTGAACATTTCTTCACAGAAAATTTTATTTTTTTAAAGATTTGTGGATGACATGTTTAATATGGGGAGGCAATGACTTAGAGCTGAATAACTTTGTTAGGTTTATTAATGAATCCACTGATTTCTTAGAGTCCAAGATGATAATTCTGAGATGTATTAATTAAATCTGACAAAGGTATTATTAGTACAAGTATATATAAAAAAGAAACACAAGTTAATTGTTATCTTCACAAAAAAAGTATGTATGCTGAACATGCATTTAAAGGAATTGTGAAACTCAACTTCAGTGTGCAAGTAGACTTAATAAAGATGATGTGCAATATATAAAACAGATGGATACAATGATATTAAATTTTAAAGTTAGAGACTATAAAAATGTATTATTGGATGACATTAAAGAGGAGGTAATAAGGAATAGGGACACTATAAATAAACTTTACTTTGCCTGAGATAATAATTATGCTGGAAATAAATTATGGAATATAAAACAGAATAATATGTGTTATTTAACTACATGTAATACACAAACAAAGTTTGTAAAAGAAATTATTAGGAACAATTGGGGAATTTTGAAGGCTTTATCAGAGCTAAGATAGTTAACTAGTGATGAGTCAAGTTTCACTTATAAAAACTGTTCCAGTTTAAATAATCATTTATGCTATAAAGATATGAAATGTGCCACTCGTTAGCAGTAGATGTGGAATGTTTCCTTGCCATAACTGTTGATGTTGTGAATTTATATGCACAGAGAATGTTTTCAGACATCCACAGGCAGGGAAAGAATTTACAAGTAAATGTTTTACAATATGTAACACCTTTAATATTATTTATCTTGCAACTTGTAAAACATGTGTTGCCTTTTCTGTAGGCAAATCACGTAGGAAATTGAAAGAGTGCATAACAGAACATAGGTCTGATATACGTAGATCTGTTCAAACCAATGCATTAGCAAAACACTATTTGGAAAATCGGAACAAACACCTCTTTATTTTTAAGGTTATAGAGGTAATTAATAGTGGTATTAGAGGAAGTGATTTGGATAATAAATGTGAGATGTCTGAATACAAATGGATTAGTACCTTTCATGCTGATAAAAAATGTGTTATTAATGCCGATAATTGAAATTAGATTTAAAACACAAACATGTTTAAAGTAAATCATTTTGGTTTTATGTGACTTGTACTTTAAAATATTATAACTGATTGTGTTTTCTGATTGGTGGGTTATTTAACTGATTTTTGGAAAATGTTATTTAATAAATACTTGTATTTTGAAATGGTTTTAACACTGAGGAAGGATTATTTTATCTGAAATCTTTGTGATTAAAGTTTTATGGCATTTGCAGAGTCTGTGTTGTTTGTTTGCTTTTAGTGCTTTTTTACTAGAACTCTGCTTTACCATAGTGTACTTTCTAGTGATTTTACAGGAGATGGCTGAGGATCTGAAATGCAATATGAAAACAGCACTGCTGCTTGACTTGATCCCCCCAACCCAGAAACAAAGAAAGACAGTGTGACACCAGTTTCTCCCTTCCAAGGAAATTTTCACTGATATAGTTCATTGATTGCTTACAGGCATAAGTCCTTTTATTATGTCCTGAAAACTAAAATCTAAAAAAATCTGGAATTGCTTTTAGACTTTCTTCCAAGGTAGAAGTACAGTCAACAGCAACTTATTTTCTTCTCTGAGAATCACCAAATGGAATAAATGCAAACATGTCACCGCAACAGAGAAAGAGTTTAAAAAAATTAAATTTTTTTAAAATGTTTATACACTGACTTACTTCCCAAAAAAAGACATTTAACCATGTACTGAAATTCAACCACAAATAGCGGTAGAAATGTATTTGAAGCTATTTTACTAAAATAGCCTTCATACTGGGCCACAATGCTTGTTCAGCAATGCTGGTCAGTCTTTTTATGTCAGTGGGTCATATGTGCCACTGCATTATAGCCCAACAACTCCAAACTGTGATAATCGCCATGTCCTTACCCCCACTCCTGCCACAAAATATGACATGATATTTCAAAATATTAAAGAGATAGCCTTTAAAGAAAACAATGTTTAAATAGAAACAAAACTATTTTAGCTTACTTTGATTTTGTAGGATGGTGTTATAAATGAAGACTAACTTGTTGTGAAGCACAATAAGAAAATGAAAAAGAGAAGCTTATTGATGTGTCTGGGAACATCTGGATGTGACAAATGGATTAAGCAGGATTCAACATGGACAACAAATCTGTATATTTGAAAATTATCTAAAAATGTCATAATGTTTTGCCATAAGAAAACCGTAGACTATATGTATGTTGACAGTGTCTCATGGATGGTTTAACCATGCTGCATGTGAGGATGGTAAATGGAGGGAGAGAAAAAACAAAATCTGTCAAATGAGTTATGACTATAATTTATTTATGTATTTATTTACTGACCGAGAAAGTCCACTGGGTTGAAATCCCATTTTCAGTGGAGGCTCGGGTGAAAAGTATATAAGGCAATATTATATATACAACAAGTTGTCAAAGAGTACAACACAATAAATGTAAAGTTTTAATACATTTTTTTCAAAAAAAAAAGTTTTAATACATTTTTAAGCATATAAGATTTTCATCATATTAGTAACATCGAATAAAGAGATATTTAAATTCTGTTTAGTTTTATATCTTTTGTTTTAAAAATTTATGATGTGTGTCCACACCTCAACACCTTATGGGATTATGAGAGAACAAAATATAGAGTGATCATATTCACAGGGGTAGAAGTATAACCTCATTTTGTTTGACAGAGCTTATGGTGGTCTGTGGTTTTGTAAGCAGGGACATACTTAAGGAGATAGTTTTTTAAAGTGAGTTGAAAGTTTTTTAAGGATTCCATTTGTGTGATAGAGGGGTAGAGTGTTCCATAATTTAGATATGGAGTGTGAGTATAGGCTCTGTCCAGCCCTTTTATTGGGTTTGGAGATTTTTAGGAGTTGTTTATTAGTGGATCAAAGGTTTCTGCTGGGGGTGTAGAGTTGTAGAATAGAATGGAAAGAAGGGCATTCATCTGTGTTATGTATTCGTTTATGGGCTAGTGTTAATTGTGTATACAGAAGGAAATGGGAATATTCCAGCCATTTCAATTCCTTAATATTTTGGCCGTGGTGAGTTTGATAGGCTGAACCAGTGACAAACTAAGAATTCTATAGTAACATGATTGCAGTTTGTTGCTTAGGGGTGAATGTAAGTTGGTAAAAAATAGGAGAGCCATAAAAAAGGGATAGGAGAATTAGGGTATTTGCCAGTTTTATTTTTCTGGTTTTATCCATATATGATTTCTGTCTAGATTGCCTACCTAGTTTAATGTGTGTTTTTTTTATTGTGTTTAGAATATGTTGCTCAAAGGATAGTTTATCATTGATAGCAATGCCTAATAATTTTGCTGATTTTACTACTACAATTTTGGTCTTGTTATGGGAGTAAATTATGAAATTGTGTAAAGGTGGCATAGGTGAAAACAGTAATAGTCTAGATGTTTTGGATTTAAAAGAAGTGAGATAAAAGCTTGCAACCTTGCAGAGCTTAAAAGAGCATATCATCAGACTAGAGGCATAGAGCATATAGGAGTGAAGAAGAACAGTAGAACACTGCAATAATAATAATAATGAGTACAAGACCCTAGTGTCAATGGTTCTGCCACACAATCACAATGTACTTTATGCGTTGTTTAACAGAAAAATGCATTGGCATTCATTATACTGATTGTGTGGCAAACACACTTCAGTATCCAAACTCCTGTTTACATGACTAAGTTATATCTGGGTAAGGCAGGTAAAAAGGACACACCAAGAATGCCAAAGGGCTGCATGTAGCTGTTGAGCCATAAGATGACTGCCACTGAAGCTAAGACTATAGGGAGTTGTAAGTTAATGTTTGCAAGCTCTTTTAGCAGTGCCAATAGAAAAAGGTGCACATGGATCATAAAAAACTACAGTAATATATAAAGAACAATACGTAAATTTATTTTGAATATTGGGTGGTAACAAAAAAACAAAAATCCTTCCCTAACACACAGTCCAATTCAGGTAGCTGTGAGTGACCCTCCAACACCTACTAAATAGGACTAGTTTGAGATTGCTTGCATTAGGTGAAAAAAAAAAGCCAACTCCCAGCATGGCAGCTGCTATACATTCTACTATTTTGGCAAGTTTATTGTGATCTGAAAGTTTCATCAAACTGATAACTTGATCTACTAACCCTCAACAAGCCATATGACCCCAAGAAGAAATAAGTACAATAATTAGAACAGTCACACCTTAAAATATGAAGCTACAGCAACTTCCCTTCAAAGTGGAAGAGGTAGCAGAATGCATATTGTCACCAGAATAGAAACAGAAATAGCAATAAGGTAAACTTACACAATTTCTAGAAGAAAATGTGTTAACTACTCAGAACCTTTTACAAAGAACATCTCCCCTCGGAAGTTACAAAGTCAAGTTTTAGGTCTTCTTTAGAACTGAGTGTTAATGTTTCCACAGTGCTACAGATCTAGAAGCTTACTGTATGCATCTCACATTCAGAAATGAATTCAGAAAAGATGCAATTTCCAGTACAGAGTGCACACAGGCCTATATGCAAAGCTCTGCAAAGATGACCGAATCCCAGGCCACTGCAGCCCACAGTGCAAAAATTAATCTATTTTTATACAACAAGCATCTCAGCACTGACAAATGCTACAGTTCTTTTTCTGCTAGACTGGCCTAACAAAACAGTGAGATAAAGAAGTAGTTCTCAGAAATAAGGAAGCAGTCTTGGCTCAGTAAAGTCTGTTTATTCTACACTTGATTTATTAATGTCACAGAAAAATAAAAGTATCAGTTAAAGACGACAAGGCAGAGCTGAAACTGCTGAATATTTTTTATGATTTAATTGGAGCCTGGGGTGGAGCATATAATGCAGTATTGTCATGGTTTCATAGCTACTTCAAATCCATTTTTAATATTGTAATAAAAGTGTTTATTTTATTTTACAGAAGGGAAGTAATTTATTAAAGCAAAAATAATCAGTGGTAGGGCTAGCCACCCAGTGTTATGAACATTGGCTGTAAGTGATGGTCACTGTTGATGTACTATCCCAACTCCATGTACAAAGTGGGGAAAAGGGGTTTGATGGTCCTGGTAATTGTTTCTGAATCTTCTGACATAGTTAAATAAAGCATTATAATTATCTTTGGAAGTGGTTGGTAATATATAATTCATGTTTAATTTTGCAGGTCTTGATCATTTGCAGTAGCTCTTTACTTTATTCCTGAGGTCACAAAAGAACAGACAAACGTAGAACCAAAAAAGATGGAAACACAAGGCAGAATCATTCATTTTTTCACTTTATTCAGCACTTTCGTCCTCACAGATCAGGACATTATCAGAATAAAATACAAGCCAAAAACTCACACTTAAGTACTCTGCAGGATATGACCCCTCCCATTGATGAACCAGTCATCTCAAATGGACTTAATGCCACTATATAACAGTAAAAACTGTCCTTTCATCATATTACCTATTAAATACATAAAAAAATGTAAGAGATATTAAAAAACAGAGATGTACATAAAAATATTGAACTTGTAAAACCAACAAAAATAGCTAGCCTATACACTAAGTTTGACCTGTTAGCAAAAAACGTTTACTAAAATTTTTTTATATAACACTAGCAGCTTTTAACCTTAGCACTGGACTAATAGATATATTCTCATTCAGACTTGGAGACATAGTGGCATTGGTGCGTAGTTGTTATTGTAGTTCTTTTTATTCCAAAAAGCCGTCTGTCTGTCCACCCCTCTGGCCAAGATCAAAGTGGTCAATGGTAATACATTTAAAAGAATGCCCATCATATTCGGATCTATAGGGGTAAAACGCATTGTTAGAGTAATTTTTGTGGATGTCATACATATGTTGATAAACCCATTTCCTAAAGCTATTTTTAGTTTTTCCAATATAGAACCTGGGCATTCTTGGCACACCACCACATAAACTATACCTTTTGAACTACAATTATATCTCTCTCTTATCTTGATTATACCAAACCCATTCAGTTCAGCTTCATTCTCTTCTGTCATGTATTTACATTGATGGCATTGCCCACATTTGACCATGCTACCAACCTGCCTACGTTGGTAGCCCCTCTCTAACGTGTTCTTAAAACATCGGTCCTTTTTATAAACTATAAAGTTTTTTCACCCACCACTTTCTGATAGTCTCACTCAATTCCAAATACACCACAAAATTTCCTAATAATACCTTTATTTTCATCAAAACTAGTGTTATATGTTAATACAAGCACCTTACTAAGGTTTCCTTTACCCCTGGCAACCAGGATGGGTCTCATTTGCCCAGTTTCACAACCTAGTAAGAGGACAATAATCACCCTTTAACCTTTTTTGAGTGACTTCACTGAATATACCATCTAAAAAGGTACTGCCATTTTTTTTCATTGTTTTTGATTAACAACTCTAACAATTCACCTGTTAAACATTTTGAGTAACTCACTGTGAAGTAAAGAGCCATGCTCAAGCCCCGTGGGGAATTTCCATGTTCTTAGGCCTCTGGGAATCAAGTAATTCCACAGGCACTCCTTAAAGTAGTTGTTTTCCAGTTGTAACTTCCTAAATTTAAAAACACCTTCTTCCAACAGCTTAAGCTGTCTGTCAGCTGTCCCAAAGTGCTCATTTTGTTGGTTAGTTTCAGAAGAAAACACAAAACCACCATCAAGTCATTCTTTTAGAGAGCCTGCCCGCTCCTCTGACATTATTTATCCGGGTATGCAAATCCAGTGGATGCGATTGGTTGTTGGACATCGCCCTTGTTCTTTGAATCTGAGAAATGCCATTGTCTGTATTAAAAAGCACTTGAGAATAGGAATGCTGTGTAGAATTGCTGCAACTTCCACATATATTGTCCATTTGCTGAGATAAATGCTCCACTAGCTGTGTCAGTGCCCCGATGGACTGACTTGACTCATTGTGGGAGGCAAATAGTGCTTGTGTAGATATAGGCTCATCCAGCTTGGCTCCCTCCATAGACAAGTCAACCAGAATGACACAAAAGAACAGACAGACTTGGAACCAGAAAAGGTGGAAACATGAGGCAGAATCACTTGTTTTTCCACTTTATTTAGTGCTTTCGTCCTCACAGAGCAAGACTTCATCAGAATAAAATACATGCCAAAAATACACAAGTACTCCAGAGAATATGTCCCCTCCTATCAATGAACCAATCATCTCAAAAGGTTAACAGTAAAAACTGCCCTTTCATCATATTACCTATTAAATTACCTATTAAATACATAAAATTATGTAAGAAATATTAAAAAACAGGCATGTACATAAAAAATATTGAACTTGTAAACTCAAGAAAAATAGCTAGTCCTATAGAATAAGTCTGACTTGTCAGCAAAAAACATTTACTAAAATTTTTCTATATAACACTAGCTGTTTTTAACCTTAGCACTGGACTAATATATATGTTCTCATTCAGACTTGGATATATAGTGGCATTGGTGCATAGTTGCCACTTTAGATCTTTGTATTCCAAAAACTCATTTGTCAGTCCTCCCCTCTGGCCAAAGTCAACGTGGTCAATAATAATAAATTTAAAAGAATGTCCATCATATTCAGATATATGGTGGCACAACACATTGTTAGGGTCCTTTTTGTGGATGTCATACATATGTTGATAAACCCTTTTCCTAAAACTGTTTTTAGTTTTTCCAGTATAGAAACCTGAGCATTCTGGGCACACCGCCACATAAACTATACCTTTTGAACTACAATTATATCTCTTTTTTATCTTGATTGTACCAAACCCATTGAGTTCAAATTTGTTCTCTTCCATTATGTATTTACATCAATGGCATTGTGCACATTTGACCATCCTACCAACCTGCCTATGTTGGTAGCCCCTCTCTAGCATGTTCTTAAAACATCGGTCCTTTTTATAAACTATTAAAGGTTTTTCGCTCACGATTTCCTGATATAGGTTCATATGTTCATACTAGGCTATCTGCCTTAGGGCATTTATAAGCCTAGCCAGAGTGTGTTTGGCTTTCGCCACCCATTTTAAATGAATTTTGCTATGCCCTTTTCGAGGTTAGTATACTGTGCCTCTGTCTAACAGTGACACAGAAGTGATACCCGGGGTGAACCTACTATCACCCATCCACTCATCAAGATTCCTCTTGAAGAGAGTCAATGAGGGACTCTGCCTAACCTGGACTCGGATTTTATTCCAGAGTGAAGGGAGCCTCTGGGTTATGAATCTGTCCCTCCAGCATGTGCTATTTATTTCAGTGCTTAGGTTCAAGTCTCTTGAGCGTGTAGCTCGATGGGATTTGGATTTTCTGAGGTGAAGCATGTCCATTAATTCCGGGTTGGACATGGCTTTATACTTCAGGCACAGATCGCCTCTGAGCAGGCGGTATGCCACTGAGTAGAGCTGGAGTTTCTTTAACCGGGCAGCATATGGCATCTGTTTGAGCCCTTTGATTCTCTTGGTGACGTACTTTTGGGGTCTTTCCAGTTGCTGCAGGTGTCTGGTAAGATACATCCCAAAAGGGGCATTGTACTCAATTATGGGACTGATGAGGGATGAGTAAAGAGGCACGATGACCTCCCCTGATCTATATGTGAATCCCTTCATGATTAGGTGGGCTATATAAAATGTTTTTCTAACCACTTTGGCCACGTGGTTGTCAAATGAGAGATTGCTATCAACTTGGGTCCTCAAGTCCCTAATTACTTCTTCCGTACTTAATGGATTACCACCTATGTGGTAATTTGTGGGCACTTTGTTTTTGCCAAAGGGGATGACTATACACTTTTCGGCATTTAGCTTGAGGCCTTGGCTCTGGCACCAATTGTCTGTTTCTATGAGGCCCTTTTGTAGGATGCTTGGGTTGGCTGGAGAGTCTATTATGGCACCCAGTTTGCAGTCATCTGCGAACTTGGTCAGCCACAGTCCTTCTGTGTTAGCCTGTACCTCTCAGAAATATATACCAAACAAGAGAGGTCCCAGGACTGAGCCTTGTGGGACACCACTTGTAACTGGTTTGGAGTCTGACATGGCTCCAGCAATTCTAACCATGTGAGTTCTGTCCTTGAGCCAGTTTGCAGCCCATCTAGTGACATAGGGGTTTATACTTAAGCTGGTGAGCTTATCTATAATGCCCAAGTGGGGTATTGTATCGAAGGCTTTTGCAAGGTCCAGGTAGGCTGTGTGGCCCACCTTCCCCTCATCAATGGCCTTGGTGACTGTTTCAAAGAAATCAACCAGGTTTAAGAGGCAGGATCTGCCCTTAACAAAGCCGAACTGGGTAGGGATCCAGTGTCTGTAGGTCCCCAATATCTTTATTTATGAGGTCCATGATGATCCTTTCCATAGCTTTGCAGACCAAGCTAGTCAGGCTTATGGGGCGATAGTTTCCAGGATCCATTGAGGCACCACCTTTGTGGAGAGGGACCACTGTTGCTGTACACCACTCTTTAGGTACATATCCTGTAGTAAGGCTGAGATTGAACAGTAGTTTTATGTTTGTGTTTAGTTCTTCTTGGAGTTCATGTAGGACGCAGCCTGGGACACTGTCTGGTCCCACTGATGCTGTGTTTTTTGCTTTGGAGAGGGCGGCTCTTACCTGAGCATCTGAGATGTCAGGGGGGCAGCACTCTGCTGGGATAGATATTTGCCCTTTTTTTGGGGAAGGGGGGGAGAAGTTTGTGCTGAACCTGTCAGCTAGGATGTTGGCAATGTCTGTGGGTTCGGTGTATTTTTTGTCATTTTGGACTAATTCTGAGCATATCTGGGAATTCCCACCCAGGTTCCTAACATAACTAAAGAAAGCCTTGTGATTATCCTTAGTGTCCTGTGCAATTTTTCTCTCGAAGCTGGCCTTAGACGATTTTATGAGTGCCTGTAGTTTTTACTAATACTGATCAGAGATGCCTTCCCTTTTTGGGATTTTGCTCCATCATGTAGTAGCTTCCTCCTTCTATTGTATAGTTTGTTTATGGCTGGGGTCCACCAGACAGGATGCCTAACTTTGGAGGATTGGGTCTTGGTTTTATTTGGGATTGCATGATCCATACATTCCTGAAGGTGTTCATAGAATGCATTTATAAAGGATTCTGCAGTCTGGGCCGTATTTTCCACAGGCCCGGGGGCTTTGAAGGATTCCACCTCAGTTTTGAGGAGTGTGAAATTTGCTTTAGAGAAGTTTTTCACTGTGGTTTTCTGGGCAGGAGCTGGGGTCAGGATGTGAATATCTAGTGAGATTAGTTTATGGTCTGATCTTACCAGTGAGGGATACATTTCTGGTCTGGAGCATAGAATCCCCATGTTGGTGATGATCAGATCCAGTATGTTTTCCCCTCTTGTGGGAGTGGCAACAAGTTGTAACATAGCATTTGAGTTTATAAATTCTAGGAACCTTTGCGCTAGGGTGTTGGAGCTAGAATAATGCTCCCAGTCTATGTTTGGGTAGTTGAAGTCGCCCAATATAATGGTGTTTGGAGAGACCTTCATATTTTCCAGTGTTCTCAGGAAGGCTGAGTGGGGTTCCTGGGTTTGGGAGGGTGGTCTGTAGCAGGCTATAAACTGGAAGACAGTTTTACCCACTGTTAGTTGCACATAGATAGTCTCTGATGCTTCATGCTGTGCCACCAACCTGGAGGTGTGGGTATCTTTGACAAATATTGATACTCCCCCTCCTTTTGTGGTTCTGTCCAAGTTTTGGGGCCGACAAACATGGTATGAGGTATAACCTGGTAGTGCTGGGGTGCTCTCGGGAGCCTTGAACCAGGTTTCTGTTTCTGCACAGATATCGATGTTCTCCATGCTAAGGAGAGTTTTGAGTGCGTGTATCTTGAGGTTTAGACTTCTGGCGTTGAGTAGTATTACTCTTAGTTTCTTATCCCTTGTGATACCTATGGAAGTGAGTTTGTCTTTTGAGCCTTGCCTAAAAAAGGCACTATGGGGTGGCAAGAGCCTTTGCCAATATCCGAAAGCCCAGGGGTGACAGGTGCAAGCCGTACCTAGCGAAGCATCGTGGCTTGTCGAGCATGTCATCCCAGGCAGACAGGCATTGGATCCCCTTTGAATGGCACCAATACTTAAGCCAGTTGTTAAAATTAATCAACTTGTCTTCATATTGTGGCATCATTCTTGGTGAGGGTAAGATGCTTCTCAAGGTCAGGGTCATACCGGCCTGGGCTACATGCTCAGAGAGCTCCTCTATGTCTCTTTTCATGTAGTCCAGGGAGGTATGTCTCAGGTCATTCACACCAGCATGGACAATGACTGAGTCATATTTGTACTTGCCTTGGAGTGACCTGAGTGCTTGTGTTATGTTGCGGATCCTAGCGCCTGACAGGCAGCTCACCGTGACCTTCTCCTTGTTCGGCCTGGTGATTGGGACGTCAGTATGCTTGACGATAGTCACCTATTACAAGTGTATCAGGTGTGTTGTTTAGCCTTAAAGGCTGTGACTGTTGGGCACACTGGCTTTGTGAGCTATGTGTTGCACGTGTTTTGTTTTGGGGTAGCCGTTGCTTGGGTGTCTGCTTTGGAGGTCTCTGCTGCTTAGGCAGATTTTTATTTAGAGCCTCATGTTTTTGTGTGTTCATGTGTTTGGTTTGCTGTCGTGGTAGGTCTATGTGAGACTGGAATTGTAGTGAGTGTGGTTTGCTTCTCCTCCTGATTGGTTATGCCAGCACTGAGTTGAGAGAGCTTAGCCTCCAGTTTCGCTATATGGTTGCAACTCTCACATGTGATGGAATTTGTTGGGAGGAGGAGAGGGTTGTCTGTGTACATGAGGCAGTTGTAACATTGCCTCAAGATTCCCAGATTCACCAGCTGGACCGGAGAGGAAATTGACAACTGACCTTTGGACATGCTAAATAGTATTGGGAATTCCTTTATAATTGAAAAAAAGGGCCAATGGGGAACAAAGTACTCAAGAGGAGTTTGTGAGGGTGTAATGCTTTTAGTTTTTAAGTGCTGACTTATATAATTGCTTTAGTGAGAAAGTGCCAGGCTTTAGAGTGGGAATAGGGTGTTTATTATGAGAACTAGATCAGTTCTAAGGGAAAAAGTGAAGAGCAGACTTTGTGGAGCCGAGAATGGTTTAAACCCAATTAAGCAGCGCTGCCCGATGCTGCGCTATGCGCAAAATCATGCTAAAGCGGGTTTTATACAGGGGGACTTGAAAGAGCTAGAAATTGGCCCAAAACGGCCAATAGACTACCAGATTCTTGTACTGGGAACACTCCTCCAGGGATAGATAGGCTGCTCCAAGCTCCCCACTGCCACTGGTGAACAAAGAAGCCTCCCTTTATCCAAGAAAGGAAATGGACAACACAGGAACTTTCCAAAAGTCCAGAATACAGCAAAGCCTGTATTTGGACTACTCTAGGTGAGGAAACATGGGAAACAAGGATAATTTTTTTTTTTTTTGCAACAAACAGCAGGAAAATGCAATAAATATGTAACACAGGCTAGCGCACTTGAGTGTGTAGCCTCAACAGGTAAAAGCAACAAACAGGACAAACTTTAAAAGTGCAGGTGCAAAAACAACTTTAAACAGTTTAAAACAGTTCAAGAAGCAGAAATACTTGCAGTTTAGCTAGATTGGACAGTCACCCAAGTAGTAGCAGGAAAACAAACACTTTTATCAGGTTAGCAGTTGCCCTTTTAGCCTCTCTGCTGCTAGCACCACTCTGCAGGACCACAAGGAGCTTGGCTGAGTAGTAACAAGTGCAAAAACCACGCCAAAGTGGGTTTTATACAGGGGGACTTGAAATAGCTAAAAATTGACCCAAAATGGCCAATAGACTACCAGATTCTTGTGCTGGAAACACTCCTCCAGGGATAGATAGGCTGCTCCAAGCTACCCACTGCCACTGGTGAACAAAGAAGCCTCCCTTTATCCAAGAAAGGAAATGGGCAACACAGGAACTTTCCAAAAGTCCAGAATACAGCAAAGCCTGTATTTGGAC
Organism: Protopterus annectens; assembly: GCF_019279795.1. Classification (NCBI taxonomy): domain Eukaryota; kingdom Metazoa; phylum Chordata; order Ceratodontiformes; family Protopteridae; genus Protopterus; species Protopterus annectens. The sequence goes on along the minus strand of NC_056749.1, from coordinate 607,213,572 downwards.
TACTGTAGGTCAGGAAAGATGGGAAACAAGGAACATTTTTTTTTTTTTGCAACAAACAGCAGAAAAATGCAATAAATATGTAACACAGGCTAGCGCACTTGAGTGTGTAGCCTCAACAGGTAAATGCAACAAACAGGACAAACTTTAAATTACAAGCGCTAAAGCTGGCTTTAAAGCAGGGGGTTAGAAAGAGATAGGAAATGGCCCAAAATGGCCAATAAGCTACAGGTCACTGGGCTGGAACCACTCCTCAAGGGACAGATGGGCTGCTCAGAGCTCCCCACTCTCACTGGTGAACAAAGAAGCTTCCTCCTATCCAAATAAGGATATGGGCAACACAGGAACTATGACACAGCCCAGAGATCAGCAATACCTGAAGACTGGACTATTCTAGTTCAGTAAAGGCGGGAAACAAGGATTTTTTTTTTTTTACAAAGTAGCAGAAATTAGGTACAGAAACACAGTAAATGCTTTAATTTGGCTAGCGCACTTGAGTGTGTAGCCTACCAGTTAAACTAAGCAAAAACAAACTTTAAAAGTGAAAAAAACTCAGAAATACAGGCAGGAATGCAATAAAACATTCTTGATCAATTCCGAATACACCCCAGTATTTCCTAATAATACCGCTAATTTCATCAGAACAGGTGTTATATGGTAATACAAGCGCCTGACCAAGGTTTTCCTTACCCTGACAACCAGGATGGGTCTCATTTGCCCAATTTCACAACCTAGTAAGGGTACATAGTCACCCTTTAACCTTTTTCAAGTGACTTCACTGAATATACCATCTAAAAAGGCATCAGGGTAAACCCTGCTGGACAACATATTTTTTAATAGATTACATTGTGTGTAATATTCACCCAGGTCTGACACTATGTGGTCAAACACACACAATGTCCTTTTACCAGGGACTTTTTTTGATGCATGGGATTCCAACTATCGAAATGAAGTAGCGTGTTGGAATATGTTGGCTTCCTATAAAGTGCTGAAATAAACCACTTATTCATCATGTCCTTTTTAATAGTGACATCCAAATAATTTACCTTATTTTCACAAGTGTGCAATGATGAATTCTGAAAAAATCTGTTGTACTATGGATGTATTCTAAGAATTCATCCAATTTCTCATTGGTGCCCTTCCTAAAAATTATTATGTCATCCAGGAAATGCCCATGAAGTGACCAACATGAACTAAGCCTGAAATTGAGAATATAGTTGGTCTCCCAAAATGCAAGTACCAAATTTGTGAAAATGAGGGCACATGGTGCCCCCATTGCAACACCCCTTGTTTGTTTAAAAAGTTGTTGTTCAAATATTATGAAAATATTTTCTAGTACGATCTCCATCAGTGTTCTTAAAGTAAGAATAAGGGCTGGTTTAACCTGGAATGTTGGCATAAATAACTAAAAAAAACATTTGATCCTTAAGTCATGTGGAATCACCAAGAATAAGTCTTTGATGTCAATAGTGATGAAAGTAAAGTTTGCATTAAAGAGTTCATGGAAAGCCTTTGATGAAAAGTCCCATGAATCCTTAAAACAATAAGGATACTCTAATAAAATATTCTTAGTATAGTAATCTATGAACTTGGCTATAAAGAATGTTTTTGATGCCTTTGCATCAACCATTGGTCTAAGAGGGGTATCCCTGAGGTCTTTGTGTATCTTTGGGATCCCAAAAATTGTAGCGGTTCTCGGTTGCGCTACCTTCAAATAGCTATACTGTGAGGGGGGAAATTTGGTTGTTAGAAAGGAGGTCTTCAAGTAATACATCAATACTTTGGTATGCAATATCCATAACATTCAGACTTGTCACTTCATAAATATCTATAAATAACATGGACAACATCTTATTATTATAATCATTAATGTCCATAATGACAAGCCCCCCCCTCCCTTGTTGGGGTTCATAACCCTAATCATATCATTCTCACATATCCCCCTAAGTGTTGTAGCTTTGTCCATACTTAAACTGACCAGAAAACCGTCTCCCTTCATGTTGTCTAAAATGTTCACAAATTTCACTTTCACAAAGCTTTTTGGACAGATGCTATAAAATGATGGTGTGGATTAAAACAACTAGGCTGCACACATCCTAAGGCCATCAGGTTATTGTTCTCACATCCTTTTAAAAAGAAGCCAATATTTAGCTTTCTAGTAAACATTTTAAAATTAATCAGTACTTCATCAATATTGTCCTTGGTAAGGCATTTGTATTAACATATAACACTGGTTTTGATGAAATTAGAGGTATTATTAGGAAATATTGGGGTGTATTTTTAATTGAATGAGAATATCAGGAAGTGGTGGGCGAAAAACCTTTAATAGTTTATAAAAAGTACCACTGTTTTAAGAACATACTAGAGAGGGCCTACCAACATAGGCAGGTTGGTAAGATAGTCAAATGTGGGCAATGCCATCAATGTAAATACATGATCGAAGAGAATGATGTTGAATTCAATGAGTTTGGTACAATCAAGATAAATATGGGATATAATTGTAGTTCAAACGGTATAGTTTATGTGGCGGTGTGCCAAGAATGCCCAGTTTTCTATATTGGGAAAACTAAAAATAGCTTTAGGAAAAGGGTTTATCAGCATATGTAGGACATCCACAAAAAAGGACCCTAACAATGTGTTGTAATGCCATATTTCTGAATATGATGGGCATTCTTTTAAATTAATTATCATTGACCACATTGACCTTGGCCACAGGGGTGGACCTACAGATGACTTTTTGGAATAAAAAGAACTACAGTAGCAACTACGCACCAATGCCACTATGTATCCAAGTCTGAATGAGAACATATCTATCAGTCCAGCTTTTAGGTTAAGACCTAGTGTTACATAAAATTTTTTTAATAACATTTTTTTGCTGACAGGTCATATTTATTATATAGGACTAGCTATTTTTGTTGGTTTTAGAAGTTCAATATTTTTTATGTGCATGTCTGTTTTTTAATATTTCTGACATCTTTTTTATGTATTTAATAGGTAATATGATGAAAGGGCAGTTTTTACTGTTAACCATCTGAGATGATTTGTTCATTGATGGGAGGGGTCATATTTTCTGCAGTACTTAAGTGTGAGTTTTTGACTTGTATTTTATTCTGATGAAGTCCTGTTCTATGAGTACAAAAGTGCTAAATAAAGTTGAAAAACAAGTGATTCTGTCACTTGTTTCCGCCTTTTGTGATATTCCTGAGGTCACTTTTGCAGTGATTAGGTTTGTATTTATTTTTTAGGGCTAGGCTTTTTTCTCTTGTTGCAGAGTTTAATACAGGGTATCAACCAAAGTAGTTTGTTTCTGAATTTAGCATTGTTGTTGTTTGTCTTTTCTGCTTTTTCCCGGTTAGTAATTGTAATAAATGGGGATAGATGTTTCAATACAATAATTTACGTGGGAATAGAAGTCTGTGATATATATATGATTGTTTTAGCAATGGGGTCATCGTGGAGTTAGGACTTCTCCAAACTCCCTAGGCTCCAAGCTAGCCGTAGGATGCTGGTTTTAGAGAAGTTGCTGAAGAAGGTGGAATTTCAGAGAATCACAGTCTGCAATCTCATGGACAGTACAGTAGCATGATGGTCAGATCTGACCAAAGAGGTGAGAACTGACAGCAGTCACAATGCATAATAGTACCATGTTTGTACTAACCAGCTCTAGTCCGTTTGAGCCCCTAGTATGGGAGGGCACTAATTGTTTGGAAGAGTTGGTGTGGGTATGCCAAAACCATTATACAGACTATATTTTCACTAGGTAGATACCATCAATAAAACTCATTTACTGAAATTTTGCATGGACTTCTGGCATTAAATAAGAGGTTCTGTTAATTGATAACTATATGGAAAGTGGACTGCTAGAAGTTACCAATGTATGGAGAAGTTCTCAGTTATTATCTTGCTGGATTAGGTTTGATGTAATGGTATTTTGAAAAACAAAGACATGACAGTACCAGAGAGACAGCAGCCTCAGTAGAGGAAGGACATTAAAGTTGATAGAGGAGGAATATTGTCGCTATACTGAAACCACGTTCTGCAATTATACAAATGTCTATGTTTTCAAGGGCTAGAAAGCCCTCAAAGATGGACAACTTTTTGTTTAGGTTTCTAATGCTGAGCAGTGCCATGTTAACATGGGCTTTGTTTCAAATGACAAGCCACAAAATCATACAGAGAGAACAAGCTCAGACAGGTTCTGGTACCTTTGGCAGTGTATGTAGGGGAGATGGACCATTTACAGGTTACCTGAGTCCATTAAGTGCTAAATCAGAGGTGAATTTTTAATTTCCTATCCAGCTGAGAAAGTTACACATGAATTGTGTTAGTGACGAACTCTGCTTCACGTGGATGGGGAGCCTGTTCCAGAGAAGGGGTAGTCTCTAGGATACACACCTGTGTCTTCAGCAGGTTCTATTTGTATGACAGGCAAAGTTTAAGTATTTAGAATGGGTAGTTCTGGTGCTGTTTGTTTTGCAGATATGCAGATCATAAATAAAACGTCCTATGTGGACATCAGAGTTGGGTCTGATGATGCTTTATAAATCAGGCATAGATCAGCCCCTCAATAGCCTGTGCCGGGATAGTGCTTTGAGGCATTCTGCGTAGGACATGTTATTTACACCCTGTATTCGTTTAGTGAGGAAAGTCTGTGGGCATTCCATTTGTTATATGTGCCTGGCCAGGTGCATACCAAAGGGGGCATTGTACTCAGTGATAGTTCTGATGAGTATTGAATACAGTGGAACAATGATGTCCTTGTACCTAGATGCTATACCTTTATTTAAAAGTTTCACAACACTGAATGATTTCCTTACTACCACAGACAGATGATGATTAAAGGCTAAATTACTGTCCAAATGTGTTCCAAGTCCCTAACTATTGGGTCAACTCTTATAGGCATCTCTTTTTATATCGTTTAAGGTTGAGTGGCAAAGTTTGTCCACTCCCACATATGCATCACCTGGTTCATCTGCATATTTGAGAAAAGTGATCTAAAAGCCACAGTGATACCTGTGAGACTACTGCCTGTCAATCTCCTTTAGCTCACCCTGGTGAGGGGTATTTCAGTATGCCAGTTTGGTTACTTATTACAAGGATATTGTGTGTACTTTAACATGTTTTGCATGCTTCTTTGCTGATCCTTCCTTCTTGTGGAAACAGTTGTGTTTAGTGGATGACTTGTGATTGTGCTGTTGAGATCTAGGAACATTATACATTGCTTAGAATGTTTTGGATGGGATTATTTTGTTAGTATCAAAGCATAGGTTCATAGGTGTGTACTAGGCTAATGGCCCTGGAGCCTTTACAAGCCTAGCCCATAGAAGTGCCCTGGCATCATGCCACCCAACATTAGTTCTCAGTGCCTCTATCAAGTAGAGCCACTGTAGTGATCCTTGGGGTGAACTTTCTATTACCCATCCACTCATTGATATTTCTCTAGAAGAGGAACAGCAAGGTGCTCTGCTTGGCATGTATGGGAAGTATGTTCCAGAGCATGGGCAGTCTCTGGGTAAGGAACCTGTCCCCTCAGCATGTTCTGTTGATTGTGGTAATGAGGTTGAGGTCTCTGGAATGTATAGTGCAGAGGGATTGGGATTTCTATAGATGTAGCATTTCTTACAGAGCTTGGTCAGACATGGCTTTGTAAGTCAAGGAAAGATCGCCTCTAAGTAGTTGATATGAGACAGAGAATAGCTGGAGTCTTTTGAGTCTGTCCATGTAGGACATGTTTTTAATGTCTAGGATTCTCTTCATGAGGTACTTCTGTGGCCTCTGTAGCTGTTGCAGGTGTCTAGTGAGGTACATGTCAAATGGGGCATTACACTCAATGATTGGTCTGAGGGAAGAGTAGAGAGAGATGATGACATCTTTCTTCCTGGATACAAAACCCTTGGTAATGAGATGTGCCACATAGAAGGACTTTCTGACCACAGTGGCAATGTAGTGGTCAAAGGATAGTTTGCAGTCAACCTGCATCCCCAGATCTCTTATAAAGCTTTCAGTGCTCAGTGGGCTCCCATCAAGGCGGTAATTAGTGGGAACTGAGTTTTTACCAAAGGGGATGATGACAGCTTTTGGCATTAAGCTTAAGGCCGTGGTTTTGACACCATTCATTGGCCTTAGTGAGGCCTTTCTGTAGGATGTCTGCATCACCTGGGGAGTTAATAATGGCTCCCAGTTTGCAGTCATCTGTGAACTTGGTCAGCCAGAGTCCCTTTGTGTTGGTGTGGACTTCTGAGAAGTAGATGCTGAACAGGAGAGGACCCCTGATCGATCCCTGTGGGGCTCCACTCATGACCGGTCGGCAGTCTGCCTTGGAGTCTACTACTTTCACACTGTGAGTTCTATCTGTGAGCCAGTTTGCAACCCACCTAGTGATATAGGGGTTGATGCCTAGTTTGGTGAGTTTATCAATAATTCCCTAGTTTAGAATGGTATCAAAGGCCTTGGCTAGATCGAGGTAGGCTATATGCACTGCCTTACCTTCATCCACAGCCCTTGTGACTGACTCAAAAAAGTCAACCATGTTGAGCAGGCATGATCGCCCTTTCACAAAGCCAAATTGCATGGGATGTAGAGTTTGGAGATTTCCTATATCTTTGTTAATCACTGTGAAGGCTGCCAACCTAGCCAGAGAGAATTTTATAGATAATTCTATCATTTGTAAATATAAATGCAAAACACAGGCTTGTTGTATTAAATATAAAGAAATACTGTTACATGTGGAACTGGAAAACATGTGACAACAGTGCACTCTACTGTAAGAAAGCTAAGTCAAGCATTTCATGACTATCTTTGATGTTTACTATTCAGCTCCAGCCAGGCTAGATGAAGGCTTTCTGCCTATTGTTTTAAGGCTAAAGTTAATTACCAGAATTTACATGTGGAATGTCTTTTATTGCTCTGGTTTCTGCCTAGGTGTAAAAGAATGTAAATGCAGTTTTTGTTAGCCTGGGAACACCAGGAAATTGTAAAAAATGATGTAATGGGAATCAGGACTACAATAGCAATTTAAAGAGGGAATCAGAAGGCATTAAGCATTTTTGTCGTGATCATCCCACTCACAACACTGTCCTGCTCATATGTAAGTTATCTTAGACTTGTGTTTTCTTTTAGAAATAGCTAGGAACTAGAACAATTAGACTAAGTGTTTTTCTGTGATGTCAGAACTTTACTACTGTGTTATTTTAAGTATTTCTCTGTGATCTCTGAACTCTTGACTAGCACTGTGTAGTAAGAAGTATTGTCTTGTGTTTTTATTATTTATTATTAAATATTTTAAAACCTTTCAATTGTGGCTGTTTTGTGTAGAAATAATTTAAGCTCTTTAGAGTACTTGTATGCCTTTGGTAAAATTGTAGAAAGCCACTCCTATAGCTTTAGCCCTGGGCTATACTACCAGTTGGATAATAATATTTCACAGTAATAATTGGACACCCTTTTAAGGGCCTTTGAGTAGCTGATAAGTATTAGTGGGTGGTGGCAAGTGGAACTGCCATATAGTCTGAGACAAAGGGGCACAGCTGGAGAATATGTGGCAGCCTTTCCCAGGAGTGTCTGTGTGGTTGTGTAATTTCTTATCTCAAAGTGTGCATGTGTCAGCTACTTGGGCAGGGACATGAAGCACTGGTTGGATATAGAGTGTGTTAGAGGTTTTAGCTTGCACACTAGGCTGAGATCTGGACCCTATAGCTGTGCCAGTGGGGAGTCTTATTGGGGACTTGGAGAGCAAGGGAGCAACCAGTCCCAGATTGACTGTGATCTCTGTGTGCTCTTAAGGGAAATTGCACTTTATTGTGTGTATTTGTTATCCTTTCCTCATATATGAGATACCCTCTCTGGAGTTAGTGGTGATGACTGAGGCTCCTTGATTGCTGGGCCAGGCCACGGGCATCACATTTGTGGTGGCAGTGGTTGGGATATCATCACATTTGTGGTGGCAGTGGTTGGGATATCCTCACAATCAGGCCCATGATAATGTGCTCCATAGCTTTACATATCAGACTTGTCAGGCTAATGGGGCAATAATTCCCAGGGTCTGTAGTTGCTCCCTCTTTATGGAGAGGGATGATTGTAGCAGTGTGCCATTTGGTAGGGACAAAGCCTGAGGTGAGGCTGTGACTGAATAGGGCACACAGATATGGTACCAGTTTGCTTTGTAGTTCATGTAGAACACAGCCAGGGATATTATCACTTCCCATGGAAGCTGTATTCTTGGCATTGGGCAATGCAGCTTTAACCTGTGCTGCAATAATGCTGGGTGCATGTCATTCTTCCGGTATTGTGATTGGTCTTTTAGGGGGAGAGAAGGGTAAAGCTGTCCGACAGATTCAGTGCCAGTATGTTGGCAATATCTGTTGGCTCAGTATAAGAGGTACCATTGTGCAGTAACTCAGAGCAAATCTGGGTGTTGCCGTGGAGGTTCTTCATATAACTACAGAAGGCTTTGTGATTGTTTTTAGTGTATGCCACAATCCTGCCTTCATAACTGGCTTTAGAGGATTTGATGAGGGATCTCAACTTTTTGTTGAGGCTAATTAGGGAGTCTTTCCAGTCTTGGGTCTTCATCTTTTTCTGAAAGAATTTCTTCCTTCTGTTGTAGAATTTATTAATTGCAGAGGACCACCAGATTGGCTTCGTTTTTTGGAGGAGAGTGTCTTGGTTCTGTTGGGTATGGCTAGTTCCATGCATTTATGTACATGTTCGTACAGTGCATTGGTTTATGATTTGACAGTCATGCAGCTATTTTCCATTGGCATGGGTGCCGTGAAGTTAACCACCTTTGTTTTTAAAAGTGCAAAGTCAGCTTTGGAGAAGTTTTTCAAGGTGGTTAAATTTGCGGGGGTTGAGGGTGAGATGCGGATTTCCATGGTGATAAGTTTACGGTCAGATCTGATCAGGGAGGGATTGACTACTGGTGTAGAGCAACGGTCACCCATGTTAGTAATAACTAGGTCAAGGATGTTGCTTCCTCTAGTGGAGGTCAAAATTAGCTGGTCTAGGTCATTGGAATTGATGAATTCCAAGAAGCGTTGTGCCAGTGTATTGGTGTTTGAGTAATTCTCCCAATTGATGGAGGGGTAGTTGAAGTCTCCTGGTATGAGAGTGTTGGGTTGGACCTTGATAGATTCCAGGGTGCTTAGGAATGTGGAGTGAGAGTCTAGGGACATGGCTGGGACCTATAGCAAGCTATGACTTGGATCGCCATCTGACCCAATGTTAGTTGTACCTGAAGTATCTCAGATGCGTTATGCTGGGCTACTAGTCTGAAGGTATGCATATTCTTTATGAATATGGAGACACTGCCGCTATTTGAACTATGGTCCATGTTTTGGGGCCAAAACGTGTGGAATGAGTTACAGCCTGGTAGCGCAGGGGTGCTTTCTGCCACTTTAAACCAGGTCTCCTTTACAGCATAAATGTCGATGTTCTCTATTTTGTGGAATGCTTTGAGTGAGTACATCTTGAGATTTAGACTTCTAGCATTTAGCAGCATGACCCTCAGATTGCATTTATTTATAGCTGTTACGGTGGTAATTTAGTCTTTGGAACATCACCTAAAAAAGGCACTATAGGGCTGGGAAGAGCCTTAGCCAGTACCCGGAAACCAAGGAGTGACAGATGCAGGTCATCTCTGGCAAAGCATCGAGGTTTGTCAGTCATGTTGTCCCAAGCAGACAAATACTGGATAACCTTAGAATGACACCAGAAACCTAGCCAATTGCTGAAGTCAATCATTTTTTGTTTGTACTGTGATATCATTCTGGGTGATGGTAGGATACTGCTCAGGGCTAGGGTCATACCTGCCTGGGCCACATAATCCAAGAGCTCTACCATGTCTTTTTTCATGTAGTCCAGGGAGGTGCATCTCAGGTCATTCACACCCAGATGGACAATGACAGAGTCATACTTGTACTTACTGTGGAGAGAAATGAGTGCGTGTGTTATGTCTCGGATTCTGGCACCTGATAGACAGCTAACTGTTACTTTCTACTTATTCAGCCTAGTGAGTGGGACATCTGTGTGCCTTACTATTGAGTCACCTATGATTAGTGTATTTGGCAAGGTGTTTAGCCTTAGGGGCTTAGGTTGAGGGGCACATTGTGGAGGTGAGCTATGTGTCCTGTGGTTTGTGCTGTGTTGTGATGGCTGAATGCATTTCTGTCTTGGAGGTCTCTGCTGTTTGGGTAAATTTCTACTGAGAGCCTCAGTGAAGGTGGGTGTGTGGTTTGTGTTTTTATGTGAGAGATGTGATGGTGGGTGTTCTGGAGGGCTATGTGTTCCATGTGGTGTGGTGCAAGTGTTGACCTTCTCCTCTTGACCAGCTAGTCCGGTCTTGGCTGGAGAGTGCATAGCTTCCAATTTGCTGATATAAGTGCATCTCTCACAAGTCTGACTGTAGTTTGGGTATTAGGGGTGTGGTGTCAGTGTATAGTGGTGCGCACTGATAACCTGGATACATAGAGGATATGAGGTATTTATCTACACCTCTTACAAATGGACAAATGGATTGTGTGTCTGATAGCAGTAAAATGTTATTCAGGAGCATGGGGCAGACTCTACACTACCTTTTTAGTGCATTAAGCAAGTAAGCCTACTACACAAGGGGTACTGGCAGACTGTCATTCCACAGTGTCTAGAAGTCAAATGGGGTTGGCAAGTACAGCAGGCTCTATGTAGTACACTAGCTACAATGCATAACTATAGATGTCAACTTTTACTAGGCTCTCTATTATTCATACTTAACTCCTAAGCCATTTCACAATTGCCAGTCAAGCTTATAAGAACTCACCCACATACAACCTTAGGAATCACAATAAATCTGTTCCCTTCATACAAGCCACCAACACCAAGCTTTACTGCACAGACCACAGGTTCTCTATTTGTGGTCCCAGATTTTGGGAATCCCCCTACCTTAAAAAATCAACTTAATGCTCACCTTAAATTAGCAGCCAAATGCCATTGCCACATTTCTGACATTACCTAACCACTTCAAAGTCTGTTTACCTCTTACTCTTGCCAGCTGACAAGGGAGGGGGGGTTGTATTGTTTGATACTGAAGATTATGTTTCTTATATGTTAGATATGCTTGCTGATGATAAAACATACAGACTGATTTCTCTTGACATTTTGCATGAGTTCCATAAAGCAATAGATGATTGCGTATATGATATGCTCGTGTGTTGACAACTTGATATAGATTTATTCAACTTTTTTCATAAAGAGAATGTACAAATACCTATAATAAAGGGCCTCCCCAAGATGCACAAAAATATATATCCTCCACCTTTGCGACCCATTGTTTCTGGGGATGGTTGGGCCACAGACAACATCTCCTTTTATTTGGAGAAGACCCTTCGACCTCTGGTAAATCAAATACCAACCATTTTGAAGGACACATACCAGCTTTTAGAGGCTTTAGAAAGCATGGACACAGCTCTTATGATAGGCAAGCATCTATTGATCACGCTTGATGTGAAAAATCTCTTTACTTGTATTCCTAATGACACAGGAACACAAGCCATTAGAGAACTTTTGATTACCAACACTGCTTTTAGTAACGATAGACATATTTTGATATGTCAGTTGTTAGAACTAGTCCTATCATACAATGTGTTTTCATTCGGAAACTACATTTACCATCAAAAATGGGGAGTGGCAATGGGCACCTCGTGTGCCAACACATATGCCAACCTGGTGATGTATCACTGGGAGAAACAATATATGTTCAGTCATGAGTTGTTCCAAAAGGTCGTCATCTACAGGAGGTTTGTAGATGACATACTGTTAGTATGGGATGGACCAAGACATGAATTTGAAACATTTCTTATTTATTTAGAAAGTACCAGTGATTTCCTCAGATTCACTTCAGAGATATCCCCCACTGAAATTAATTTTCTGGACGTAACCTTGTCCATACAGGAAGGTAGACTGGTCTCAACTTTATATAGGAAAGCATGTTGGAAAAACACGCTTCTATCCTTCAACAGCATGCACCCCAGACATACGTTTCCTGGTATAGTCAGGAGTCAATTTACGAGGATAGCTAGGTTGTGTAAGAATGAAACATCAAGGTATTTGGAAGCTAATTCAATGCAAGATTTATTTTTACAAAGAGGATATGATTCCAACATGGTAAAGAGAATTAGCTCTGAAGTTTTGAATGAGGCAATACCTGTTATGTCTAACAAAATTTTCAGTCAAGCACCAAAGATGAACTTGAAAGATAATACAGATGTCATTAGGATCACCATCACTTACACCAATGACAATAAGTCACTGAAGAACATCATATGCAGCAATTGGAAATTGCTGATAGTAGATGATCAAACCAGGAGGTTAGTAGGTGATCAACTTAACTTTGCATATAGGAATCACAGAAATCTTAAAAGATTGCTTTGTAATAATCCAAGAATAGATACTAATGTAGGAGCAATAATAAAAAATGTAAGTAAGACTGGCACCTACACATGTGGGAAATGTAATATGTGTAGGTATGTAACCACAGATCAGATCTTTGTGCATCCCTATTTGAACTTCACGTTCATTCTTAGATTTTATGCCTGCTGTGATACTGAAAGCGTCATATACCTGGCAAATTGCAATACATGCCCGGCGTTTTATGTAGGACTCACTAAGAGAAAATTAAAACAAAGAATTTACAACCATATCTATGACATCAGACAACATAAAGAGCAGAATGCATTAGCGAAACATGTCATGGAATATACTACACACATGTTTAACTTTAGAGTCCTAAAAGTAGTTAAACACAGTATTAGAGGGGGTGACCACATGAATTTATTGGAGAGCATTGAACTACAGTGGATCTTTAAGTTAAGGGCCCATCTACCACCGGGCATTAATCAATATGTATCCCTCAGATCAGTACTCAAGAGCAGGTAGCACCTGCTCTATTCACCCTCTATATTTTAGACCCTTAGTGGATTAGAAGGTATTTATTTGTTTCTGCAGCATGATTTTTATGCCTATATGGTCCATCATGTATATGATAGTTTTGTATTAAGTATTTGTTGATTTTATCATGGTTTTAATATAAAATATGCATTTTACTATTCATTTTTTAAACATATATGCTATGTCCATTGTTTGTAGTTTATATATGTCATAGATCTGTACAGTATATATATATATATATATATATATATATATATATATATATATATATATATATAGGCTTTGGGGCTGTGCTACTAATATTTAGCATTTTATTTATGACATCAATGTATGTTTGGTGTCTTTAAAACTAGAGCTTTCATTCAGCATTTAATTGTTTAATTGTTTAATTGCTTAACTAACTTGCATTAAAACACTGATTGAGTTTCCTTAGGGTATTTAAACTCACTGTTTTATTGTTAAAATAGATCTGAAGAAGCGTGTGTTACTACAAGCGAAAGCGCTTATCTCTTTGTGTGCTGTACTTTCAATAAAAGACTCTGAATTTTACAAGCTGGATTTTTGATTTTTATAGGATTGTTACAGGATTTTGTGCTGTGGTGAGCCTTCCAGTGTTTGGTTCCTTCATACTTGTACTTACTGTGGAGTGAAATGAGTGCGTGTGTTATGTCTCGGATTCTGGCACCTGATAGACAGCTAACTGTTACTTTCTACTTATTCAACCTAGTGAGTGGGACATCTGTGTGCCTTACTATTGAGTCACCTATGATTAGTGTATTTGGCAAGGTGTTTAGCCTTAGGAGCTTAGGTTGAGGGGCACATTGTGGAGGTGAGCTATGTGTCCTGTAGTTTGTGCTGTGTTGTGATGGCTGAATGCAGTTCTGTCTTGGAAGTCTCTGCTGTTTGGGTAAATTTTTACTGAGAGCCTCAGTGAAGGTGGGTGTGTGGTTTGTGTTTTTATGTGAGAGATGTGATGGTGGGTGTTCTGGAGGGCTATGTGTTCCATGTGGTGTGGTGCAAGTGTTGACCTTCTCCTCTTGACCAGCTAGTCCGGTCTTGGCTGGAGAGTGCATAGCTTCCAATTTGCTGATATAAGTGCATCTCTCACAAGTCTGACTGTAGTTTGGGTATTAGGGGTGTGGTGTCAGTGTATAGTGGTGCGAACTGATAACCTGGATACATAGAGGATATGAGAGGTATTTATCTACACCTCTTACAAATGGACAAATGGATTGTGTGTCTGGTAGCAGTAAAATGTTATTCAGGAGCATGGGGCAGACTCTACACTACCTTTTTAGTGCATTAAGCAAGTAAGCCTACCACACAAGGGGTACTGGCAGACTGTCATTCCACAGTGTCTAGAAGTCAAATGGGGTTGGCAAGTACAGCAGGCTCTATGTAGTACACTAGCTACAATGCATAACTGTAGATGTCAACTTTTACTAGGCTCTCTATTATTCATACTTAACTCCTAAGCCATTTCACAATTGCCAGTCAAGCTTATAAGAACTCTCCCACATACAACCTTAGGAATCACAATAAATCTGTTCCCTTCATACAAGCCACCAACACCAAGCTTTACTGCACAGACCACAGTTTCTCTATTTGTGGTCCCAGATTTTGGGAATCCCCCTACCTTAAAGAATCAACTTAATGCTCACCTTAAATTAGCAGCCAAATGCTATTGCCACATTTCTGACATTACCTAACCACTTCAAAGTCCTCTTACTATATACCTGGCTTCTCTGCTAAACCCAATCACATAACCATGCTGCATATTCTTAACAACTGTGTATGTATTTGTAAATAGCTGCATAAGCCGGCTATTCTGCTTACAATCACTATTATGCTTATACTATATTTTACTCTCACTGTATTTTGCTAGTAGGCTCTTCTCTTATTTTTGCAACTGAAGAGTTTTACAGTATTTTGCAATTCTGCTGAAGCTGAGGCTGAACTCGATCAATTATTGTCAGTGCTATACTACAGTTAACAAATTCAAGTAAATACATAACAGTAGCTTAGATGCTTAGCTGAGAGTCACAAGATTTAGCATTAGTAGTTTGGTGTAATACAGAAGATTACACAACCAGTAATAATGTCAGAACTATATTCCCAGAAACAATGCAAGTTATAGGAAAATGAGTTACACAATTGGCAAGTATTATATGTCAGTTATGACTCAAAAACTATTAACTCATTTATACAGGAATGCAACATAGATGCCACAGTTGTTTGCTCAGGATTACAGGTGTTTAGGGTTACAGGCTGCTGTCCTAAGCACTAGTAATTGAAAGCTGGAGTTTTGATTATGTGAATTAGTGAGATAGAACCAGGGGTTCAGTAGCTAATGTATAGCTTCAGTTGGTGTGGTCATGTTCATAGTGCCATGTGATGCAGCTCTGTAATAGAGCAATAAATAAAGCAAACCGAAAACAACAAACAGTACTATTATAAAGAACATAAGGAGTGCAGAACACAAGGCAGCACCCTGCCCAGTAATGCCAGCTGCAGCAACCTTCTGCAATGATGCAGAAACTAGGAGGAGATCACAATAAGTCTAGAGAACAGTATGTAAGGGACCAAAGAGAGCTATAACAATGTAAAAAGAACTTATTGTGACTAAGACCTTGCAATTTCCTGTTTTTTTATTACTCTAAAATGCAAGAACTGTTCTAAATGCATAAAACCTTTGCACAAATAAGCAGTCACAGGTTAGCAGTTTTTGCATTTAAATAGCATACTGATTGCACTGAATCTTAAAGCTATATAAAGCATGGAGCAAGCAGACCGAGCATTAGAAGTTCTCTTTCTCACAAATAAAGTAACAAAATGTTCTAAATTAATACAATTATCACAAATAAGCAGTAGTAACAAATAAGAAATATTTGCCCTTACCTTGGACATAGAAGGCAATACATCATAAAAGAGTCACTTTTATGATGTTTGGACAGGTAGAAGATCAAATCACATAAAATAAAGTAAAGTTTTAGTACTATATGTGTGAAACTACAGCCATTATAAGCCCAGAGAGTAGAAAACTTAGCAAGTACTATGTGGCAGTCATGACTTGTGTTACAGACGTGTGCCACAAAAAATAGCTACTGAGTGACACAGGCACAGATGCACAGAGTTGCAGGCTCTTGCTCTAAGCATGTGTAATTGAAGATTAGATTTTAGATGGTGTGAATTAGTGAGAGAAAACAGTCACTCAGTAGCGCTACTATGTAGTATTGGTAAATATGGTTGTGTTTGTAGTTCCATGTGGTGCACATTTGCAATAATGCAGAAAGTTAAACCAACAGAAAACAGCAAGCAAAGCTATTGCAAACAACAGGGAGTGTACAACCTAGTGCAGCACTGCCCCTGGTGCTGTCACCTGTGCCAGGCTTCTACAATAATGCAAAAATTAGATGGTCACTGAAATATGACTAAAAAATGTTAAGGGGGCTCCAAAGAAGGCTGTATCAATTTAGATAAACTGTGTGTGTTTTGAGCTTAGCAGTTTTCACTCTTTTACAACAAATGTTCATGAAGAAGAGGTAGTCGCAGATTAATAACATCTGCACTTAATTAAATCACAGAGACATTTCAGTGGATCCTAAAATGTAAGGCCTGGAGCAAGCAGTCACCCAAAACACTAGCAAATATCCTGCACATAAGTAAAGTAGCAAAAATTGTTCTAAATAAACACAGCTAGAAGAAATAAGTAGTAGTAACAGCTTAGCAATATTTATCTAGCACTTTATTATTATCTATCACATTATCTTAGCCATGTTTAACTAGCACACAGATGGCAATAAATCATACGAGTTACTTCTCTGTGCTGATTGGATTGGCAGAAGAGTAGATAATGTAAAAGTAAGTCAAAACTGGTTAACAACTGTAGCATCTATGTGCATCTCAGAACATCCTCACAAAATGACTGCTACTGAAGGACAAAAAGTGCTCCAGCCTTCACAGCTCCAGTTTTTATTCATAAAGCATTTAAAAAAAGGGCTGCACCTCACCATAATAAAAATTAATGGGCCAAATTTCAAAACATTAAAGCTTGGTTACTAGATGACTAATTGGGATCCTACCTGAGCACAGCAGTCCAACCATCGACTGACCATACACATCAAAATCTAAGGTGGTTACAACAACAGTAAGTTACTCTAGATATCAAAATTTCCACTATCAAATGACAGCATGAATTGCCCAGTATAGTACAAAAAAGCTCACCTAAAAAGCATTGTAGCAGGAAAAAAATACCATGTGTGCCCAACCCCCTAATTATTTTCAACTTAAATATACTAATTCTAAGATCAGAAATTGCGCAAACATGAAGAAAGAGAAAAAAATGTTGCTGTGTAATACCAGCTGTTCTACTTGGGTTGCAATGGGTGGTTCCCAGTCAGTAAGGGTTCATTGCATGGCCTCACAATATGATGCCTTGTTATCCTTTGTGCAATCCGCAACATGCTGTAATAAAGCACTGAGTGTATCCAAGATGGCTGCATTTCCAAAAGAAGTACTACAGACTCTTTATGTAAATGAAGAAATGCATAACCTTGTTTTGATGATCTAAAGATTATATGCAATTTTTTGATGATCTAAAGATTATATGCAATTCTCTAACAGTATAAAAAGACATTGAAATCTGAAGAAGTAAAAATTGGAAAAAGTTGCAAATATTTGAAGTTTTTCATAGAGAAGAAAAGCAAGAATGTTTACATTTGCTTCTACTTTGATAGTTGATGAATTTATACAACTTGCATCCCACTCAGCAACAAGGTGGTTCCCAGCAGGGCAGTACCAAAGAAAGCTGAATCAGTTCTCTGCACAGTCATAGTACCTGTACATCAAGCTGGCACAGATGGTTTGTCAAATAAGTGCAGTTCCACTTAATGGCACATATTCACACTAGAATCAGCAGTCTGTCTGTTGTGAGCACTCCTGCACCATATGGCTGACACTGCTGGAGTGTCTAAGTCTTTATATTTCCTGGATCTTGAACCACTTACTGGTTTTAACATGTGGTGAAGCAGGAAATAACATGAAGTTCCTAAAAACAGCATTTAAAATAACAGCCAACCATGAAATGGTTGGTTGAGGAAGTGAACCTCTCACAAGTAGTCAGTATGGATTATTAATTTAAGAGCAATTTGTGGTTTAGGGCTCAATGAAATGTTCTGAGATCTTACATTTATTTTTATTTTTATTTTTAGAGTGATGAATATCAAATGTTCTCTATATACATATACATTTCAATATATATCTGATTATAAATGTGCTTATGAAGATATGGGTTCTTTAAATCACTCCTTTGATGTTTTGAATGGGGTAATTTTTTGTAAGCATCATGCACAGAAGAAGCTGTTTTTAGATGGGAAACCTGGATTGCTTTGGTTGTGGAAGTAGCCCAATAAAATGCAATCACTGGTGAGATCTTCCCAGCGGGGTACATGTTTGATAAGATGCATGCCAATTGGAGTATTATATTCAATGAGTAGCTTAATTAGGGAGGAATATTGGGGGGACTAACATGTCTTTAGATCCTGAGGGCATACCTGTGATAATAAACTGGACAATGAATACAGATTTCCATACTCTAAATGATACTTGATGATTAAAGGACAATTCATAATTGACAAAGCATCTTGATCTCTAACAAATGTATTGCCCTTAAATAGGCTCCAGTCCATTAATATGAGAATCAAAGGAAAAGATCTGATATGATGTTGTCAATCTTGTCTTTATTCTCACTGGTGGATCAGATCTGATATACTGGATCCCTCTCAGCCATTGCATAAGCTAGAGGTCCTCAAGTAAGTTCGTGGGCATTTTTCACTACCCATAATGCAACTATCTTACCACCTCAGATCTTGTTTGCCTCTCAGCAAAGAGGTTCTGAATAGCTAGCTTTGGGCTAAGTATTTTCTAATTTTATTGCCTTTATAAACTTTTTTAGTTGCTTGTTAGTTGGTCCTTTTCTAATACCTTTCTGTTAGCTAGTATAGTAGAGTGAGTGTTCCCTGCCCCCGTTATCACCTGTTTAAGACAGAGGGTGTATAACTGTTGTCTGTTTTACTTAGAGAATGTTATTTCCCTTTCTCTTTTTTCTTTATCATCCATTTAAGTTAGAGGATGATTACATATAGATATATGTATATATATTTTCCATAATTCTCTGTTTCACCCTGGCATGTTTGGTTGTGTGTGTCCCCCTGTATTCTTTCTTACTGTTGATTCCCTTACCATGTCACAAAAACAGGAAAGGAAACACCTTGCATTTAAAAAGTGCGAGGAGTGTGGGAAGAAGATGCCCCTTAGCGATACACACACTTCGTGTCTGTGTATTGGTTGGTGCCTATTCATCTTCAGGAAATGGCTTCAATCAAAGAGCGCTTATGGAGCACAAAAACAAACTTATTTTAATGGGCTTACTAAAACCCCCTTTTTTCGGAGGCAATTTTTTTCAGAGTCCTTTCGAAAAAGTTCTGACCAGTCCTTCAAATATAGCACACAATCCAAACTCATCGCAGGTACGGCAAGTGCCAAAAACAAGCAAATTAAAAAAAAATAAAAAAATAGGGCTAGCACTAAGGGGATGTTGCCAAAAAATATAAATTTATTAAATACACGTTTTCAAGCAACTAAAGGTGTCAAACATCCTTAGTAAGGCACAAATGCACTCCAGAAAAAGCAAGCAAACCAGTTTTGGCTGTATTAGCCTTCTTCAGTGCACAAACAAAGTCAGTAAAAAGAAATGACATCAAAGCAACAGTATTTATAGCATCTTAATTACAAATCAATCAATTCATTATGTACTTAATGGATTCCTATTGAGCATATATTTAAAGATGTTCATTCAAACCAGGGCTAAAAAGACCACCCAATTTAATTATCCATTTCCTTTCCTTATTATTTAAGATTGTGTGCCAACCACTTTTGAGAGACCTATCTCCTATTATTCTGTCAACGACCGTAAAATAAAAGGAAGCAGAAGGGTGCTTAAGTGTGTGTTTATAAAGTGCACTGGCAAGTTTGTGATTCCATATGTCACTTGCGTTCCAAAATCCTGATCCGTAATGGTCTGGATGTCTGACCCACATAAAAAGCTGAGCAAGAGCAAGAACCCAGATACACCATCCAATCTCAACCACAATTGGCCAGAAACTTTATGTCAAAAACTCTATCAGTATTGGGCTAGTAGATTCCTTGATTTTAACAACTCTAGAACAATGTGTGCAATGGCCACATGGATAAGTACCACACAACTTGTCAGTGATAGCATTTGTTGTATAGATCCAACTGAAACCTGAAAAGAATGTTTATAATGGCTCAAAAGTGAGCCTAAAGTACTACCCCATTAGAAGGAGAAGAAGCATCTCTGACCCACCTTAGAGGCTGATTTCTGACCTGACGACAAAATGTTCCCAATATTTCTGGATAAAATTCATGAAAGATTTGGTGTTGCATCCATATGTAGTGACCATTCTCAAAACATCATGGTCCTCTGATGTTTTATCCTTGTTTTTATATTGTAAGAGATCTTCCCTAGCTTGTGTAGATGCCCAATTACTAGCCATAGCAATATTGCCCACTTTATAATCCCTATTTCGAAATTGATTGGCTAGGTCCAACTTATATTTGTGGAAGGTATTATTGTCAGAACAAATGTGTTTCACTTTCAGGAATTGAGATTTTGGGATGTTATGTGTCACGTGTGGTGGATGAAGGCTGCTGGCATGTAGTAAGGAATTGTACTGGGGATATTTTCTATATATTTGTCTACTAAGAGTATTATCTTCATTTCTCATGATGGTCACATCCAAAAAGGTAATTTTCTCCAAAAAACTGTTTGACTGTCTGCTCCAACAGAAACCCCAAAGCAGACAGTTGTTGCCAGATCTAAGACAATCTTGGTGCCATCCCCTTGACTCTAACATCTTTGGTGCCTACAGAAATTCAACATCAGAGCCTTTCTCCCTCCCTAGAATGAATAACATCACAGCTCCCTTCTCCACTG
This sequence comes from Protopterus annectens, assembly GCF_019279795.1. Classification (NCBI taxonomy): domain Eukaryota; kingdom Metazoa; phylum Chordata; order Ceratodontiformes; family Protopteridae; genus Protopterus; species Protopterus annectens. Next base: position 607,192,640 of record NC_056749.1, on the reverse strand, counting down.
TTAGCTAAGTCAAGATCTCCAGCACTATCTACTAGGTCAACCAGGAGCTTGTCTGATGAAGATGTGAATAGGGTTGTGCAGAGGCTACTAAAGTCTCTGGCCATGGCTAAACCTTTGCTGGATTTGAGCCCAAAAGAATCGGACCAGATACAGCCCCCCTTCCAGTACCTGTTCCTCCTCTGATCTGTCCCTCGGTTTCGAAGCCAGAAGACTCCGATCTCCAGATTGTCTGTGTTGGCCCCAGGACCTTCAGTTTCCTTGGAGCTGATATCTGTCCTGAGGGTTTCACTGCAGTCAGAGCAGGACACCTCTAGCAGCCAACACTCTACAGTCGGGTCCTCAGAGCTGGTTTAGATCTCAGATCCAACTCTACCTCTGGAGAATTCGACATGGGTAAGTTTGGCTCATACCTCGGTTTCAGAACTTCTGTCCCCAGTGCCACAGATATTTTTGGCTCTGACGACCTCTTTGTCATTTCTGGAGGAGTCCTTGGAGCAGGGACAGTTAGCTTTCGAGATTGTGAGGAGGGTTTTGACTCCTTCCCAGTCTAACACAACCTCTGTCAGATCTTCCTCTCTCTGGCCAGTTGTCTTTGTCTTCTCAGGTTAACCTTCCACAGGATTGCAGAGATCCCAGACCTCAGGATGTGCAGTAAGGGACTGCCCCCTTGGAAAACCTCCCTGGAGTATCCCACTGAGGAGGTCCCTTTGGATGAGGACCTACAAGAGGAAACATCTTGACTTCTCAGAGGAGTCTATCATGTCAGATACTGAACTTGATGAATCAGAAGGATTCCCGTGGTCACCTCCTGAAGATGTCTCCTTTGAAGACATCCTCAAAATCTTAAAACAGAGACCCCCTTTGGCTGAAGAGTCAGTTTACCTGAAGGCTTTCGGGTCTCACCCTTCCACCTCTTGGGTGACCCCTCCTTCCAACGAGCTTATGGACTTAATCTCTCGGAAGATAGAAACAACTTTGATCCAAAACAGTACCAAAACAGCAAAATCTTCAGAAGTCAGGAATCGAAAAACAGGAACCAAAGTCAGATCCAAAAGCAAACTCTTTATTCTCCAGCGCCTCGGTGTAACCACCTCTCGGAAGGCCTGAAAGACACCAGACTCAATAGAGCCCACTCCTAGAAGGCCAAGCAAATACATTACTGCCCCAAAAGATAAGGCTTTTTTGACTAAGGGTGTAGCAGTTGATGCCATGATCGTGGCGACGGCCACTAAAAAGGAGCTATCTGAGACCAGCTCCTCTATCCATCCTGCTAACAAGGACTCTAGGACCATGGATAGATATGGGAGGCATGTGTTTTTGTTAGTGACCTTTGCTTTTTAGTCTCTGAACTACCTTACCCATTTTACTAGGCTACAGAAGGACCTGTTAAATGAACTTACCGACTCCCTCCAAGGAGTGGTAGCTGATGCAGTAGCAGATAAGGTTAATGCTCAGCTTACCACCCTCAATTTGGTTGTAAACTCTTCCCTGAGGCTCATATCTTATGCAGCAGATGGGATGAGTAGGGGTGTGGGTTCAGGTATTGCTCTTTGGAGACAGGCCTGGATGCATCTTTGCAGTTTCGCGGATCCCTTCAAGTCTTCCTTCGTTAACACTCCTTTTGATGGCTCTTCTCTTTTTGGGCCTAAAGTGAAGGAAATGCTCACCAGATGTGAACAGGAATGCAAGGCCTTGTTTGCCATTAGAGTACGTTTTTCCACACCTACCAGACCATTCAATAAAGGTCAGAGAGGTAGTGGGAAGATGTGATTCAGAAAATCCCAGAGGTGTTTCCATTATACACAGGGTGAAAGTTACACCAGAGGTAGAAGGGGGGAACAATAATGGAAGATGCCACTCTCACAGCAGGGGAGGCCTGTACAATCCAGGCTGCAGAGAATTTTTCTTTGGAGGGCCATTTCAGCACTCCTGAGGGAGTGTCCGATTGCTTGCCTATGGAGGCAGTTGGGGGGGTGATTGTCTCTGCACTGAGAGACCTGGCAAAAGATAACTACTGACAGATGGGTACAGGACATAATATCCAGGGGATATGTCTTTCCCTTCTCTTACCCCATTCCTGTAAACAGATCAGTTCCAGACGTTCCACTGAGTCAAAAGGAACACGCAACCTTAGAAATTCAAAAGTTGCTAGAAAAGAGAGTAATCCAAGAAGTCTCTGCAGACCAGATAGGAACCAGAACTTACTCAAGATTATTTAGTTCCAAAAAAAAAAAAAACAGGGGACTGGAGACCCATTTTGTATCTGAGCAATATGAACAAATATGTCCAGGAATCCAAGTTCCAGATGGTGGCACTGCAGTTGATACTTCCATTTCTGGAAAAAGACAATTGGATGTGGTATATAGACCTTCAGGATGTATACTACCATATTCTAATGGGCAGGTGATCCAGAAGGTTCTTACACTTCCGGCTAGTAGCTAGTCACTTCTAGTTTTGAGCTCTGCCCTTTGGTCTCACTACAGCCTCCAGAGTGTTCACCAAGTGTATGGCAGTAGTGGCAGCTCACCTGAGACACAAAGGATTCCGTGTGTTTCCATGACTGGATGACTGGCTCATTACCGCCCCAACCAGGCATCTTCTTCTGCAAGCCAGGGATTATACTCTACAACTCTCTTTCTCCCTAGGAATTACCATAAATTACAAAAAATCTGCTCTAGAGCCATGTCAATCCTTGGTATTCATAGGAGCACATATAAACACAACAATTATGTCAGCAAAACTTCCTCAAGACAGGGTACACAACCTTCGATGTTATGTATGGATACTGATCAGAAAGGAACAGGCTTCTGCCAAGCTAGTTCTACAGGTTCTAGGGAAAATGGTAGCTTCAGTTCTAATCCTGCTAGCTCTGTTTCATATGAGGATTCTCCAGTGGTTACTTTCAACACAATGGTCATTTCTGGGTCTTCCAATGACACACAGGGTTGTAATAACAGACTCATGCAAAAGGGACCTTCAGTGGTGGCTCAACTCTGCCCAGGTGTTTCAGGGCCATCCCTTTACCTCCCTCAGCCACAAACCATGGTGATCATGGATGCTTCCCAGATAGGGTGGGGGGAAAGATAGTTTAAGGTACTTGGCAACAACATGAGGGCCATTTGCACATAAATGTTTTGGAGATAAGTGCAACGCTCTTGGCATTACAAGCATTTCTGGGTTCCCCTCCCTCGAGGAATGATAGCAATTCAGTCGGACAACATGTCTGTAGTCTGGTACATAAACAGGGGGGAACCAGATCTTATCCCCTATGTTGAGAGGCCTTGAGGGTCTGGCAATAGGCAGAGGCCTCCAACCATTTTCTCATAGCAATGCACATCCTGTGAATATCCAAAGTGCTTGGAGACAAACTGAACAGATCCATTCTATGGCCGCACAAGTGGTTCCTCAGTCAGAGAATTGAGGAAGAGATCTTCTGAAAATGGGGGCCAGCCTTGCTGCGATCGCATGTCACCCATCAATGCCAAATGCAGCAGCTACTTTACCCTGATCCCCCCAATGGGGGAGTCACCAAGGGCTGCACTTGCAAACGATTGGCCCCCGGGATTTTTTTATGCCTTTACATCAATACATCTAATCCCCAAAATCTTACAGAAAGCAAGTTCATTGGAGACCACAATAGTCCTAATTGCCCCTATTGGCCTCAACAGATAAGGTTCCTCTTTATTCAGCCTCATATGCGGGAAGGACCCAGTTCCAGATCTACTGAGTCATCAGTCAGGAATGGTTCATTCCAGTCTGAACAGTCTGAAACTAACAGCTTGGCTTCTCCAGCTCCCATGATAGCCAGCTTTCCACTCCAGTTAAACACATTTTGCTATCTTCCCATAAAATATCTACTCGAAAATTGTACAAAAGCAAATGGGGAAAATTTGTGGCTTGGTCCAATATTAATCAGATAGACCCATTCACAGCTGCATTCCATTCCATCCCAGAATTCTTAGTCAAGTTATTCAACGAGGGAGCAGCTGCAGCTACTATTAGGGTACAGTTAACAGTGATATCAAATTTTCACATCAGAGAAAATGGTTCTGCAATCATTTCAAACAGACTTTGCAAATCATTCCTCAGAGGAACTACTTTAATTCAACCCCCATATAGAAACCCATTTCCACTTTGGGACTTGAATTTTGTGTTATCAGAGATTATCTCCCTTCCATTTGAACCATCTGCTGTAAGTGAATTTAAATATATTTCATTGAAAATGCTCTTTTTAGTAGCTGTTAATTCAGCAAGGAGAGTTTTGGAGTTACAGGCCTTGTCTTCTAAGCCTCCATGCATAATTTTTCACAAGATAGATTATCTTTATGCACTAACTCTTCCTTTTTACCTAAAGTAGTTTTGGAGAGTAACCTCAGTCTATTGACTTACCAGTGTTCTTTCCAAATTTTCATAACAAAGGGGAGTACACTTCGCATCTTCTAGATGTTCACAGACAGCTATGTTTCTATTTGCACAGGACATCAGAAATTAGAAAGTCAGATCAACTATTTATTTCCTATTCAGAGATTAAGAAAGGCCAACTGGTCTCTAAGGTAACATTATCCAATTGGCTTTTACAATGTATTTCTTTCATATACAATTCTAACAACAAGACTATAGCTAATCCTATCAAAGCTTATTCCACCAGGTCAGTATCTGCTTCTGCAGCTTTCCAAGCTAGATTACCTTTGGACAACTCTTGAGCGAAAGCACTTATCTTTATTACTCATTACAAGTTGGACTTGGCCTCTAGGAGTAGAGCATCTTTTGGTTCTATTTTCTGAGGAATATTCTCCCATGAGCCACCCAAGAATCAGGTAACTAGGGATGCGTTCCCACCAGTGAGAATAAAGACAAGATTGACAACGTGTACTTTCCATAATGTTCCATGTGTGTTGCCCTTCTCATCCTTGATTCTTACAACCCACTCACCATAACCTCCTACCTACTCTTCTGGGAGACAGAGTAGTTCTAATTGGATCTTTAGAGGAGTCTATAGACTCAGAAATCATGTGGGTTTTTAATATAATAATAAAATTATTCTCCTTGTACTTGAAGGCAAACAAGATCTGAGGTGGTAAGGGAATTGCATTATGGGTAGGGGAAATGCCCATGTGCTTAGCTGACGACCTCAAGCTTGTGCAATGGCCAACAAGGATTCGATGGATCAGATCTGACCCACCAGTGAGAATAAAGGATGAGATGGACAACACACATGGAACATTATGGTAAGTACATGACTTCTTTTTTTCTAATTACAGCGACATTACAATATTGTGCATTAAGTCTGTGTCTATGATTAAAAGATTAGATGCCGACTCTGTTGATCAACTCTTGAAGAATATGAATCTCTGGAGAAATCAGTAATAACACCAATTTTCCAGTCATCCATAAACTTGGTCAACCACAAACATTGGACATCTGTCTTCACACTAGAGAAGTAGATGCCAAAGAAAAAGGAGCCCAGCATATACTGTAGCCTTATGGGATACCCATAGAGACTAGTACATCATCCTGTGTGTACGATCCTAAAGACAGAAGTCTCTTGAATGATATGGAGGTTAACTATCAAACTGGTAAGTTTTTCAGCAGTGTTGGGGGGAAATTGCACTGAATGTCTTAGCAAGGTCGAGATAAGTAATATGGACAGAATTACCCTATCAATGACATCAGTCCCAAGGATGTCAACCAAATTAAGCAACCAAAACCTGCTCTTCATATAACAGTATGGTCTGGGATGGATACCTATTATGTTGTCAAACTTTTACAAGTTCGAACGTCATATGGTTGAACCCATATGTTCGAACTTGTAAAAGTTTGAAAACATAAAAAATAAAAAAAAACAGAAACAATTTACCTGACGGTTGTAAGCAGGGGGGCAAGCACCCCTGCACCCCCTGCTCTTGAAATATACCAACTCCGAGATCACACTTCAATGCAGTACGGTGTGGAAAGGGAAGATTTCCCTTTACTGCACTGTAGTGCGATCTCACAGTTGGTATATTTAAAGAGCGGGGGGGTGTGGGGTGCACAACCCCACCACGTGGGGGTGCAAGGGGGCTTGACCCCCCTGCTTACAACGTCAAGTAAATTTTTTCTTTTTTTTTTACGTTTTCAAACTTTTTCAAGTTCGAAGATATGGGTTCAACCATATGGCGTTCAAACTTGTTAAAGTTCGACAAATTAATATGAACTCGTCTAGGATGAAATATGTGTAAGATGCCAGTCTTACTGCTAGTGAGACTAGGAAGATCCACTCTGTTATGCTACAAACAATACTAGTGAGGCTAATAGGGCAATAATTTCTGGGTCAGTTACCACACTGTACATATGTAGGGGCACAGCAAACACCACACTTTAGAACTCACTGTTGAAAACCTGAAAATGAGCAAACAAACTGGCACAACAAGAGGTCCTGGTCAAAGCAAAGCCCAAAGCACAAAGTAATATTCCTTAACGCAAATTTATTGTGGAAAGACAACAAGCGTTTTCGCTACTCCTTTTTTTGGAGTAGAGAAAACGCTTGTTGTCTTTCCACAATAAATTTGCATTAAGGAATATTACTTTGTGCTTTGGGCTTTGCTTTGACCAGGACCTCTTGTTGTGACACTTTAGAACTCAGACACATAACCTGTAGAGACGCTTAGATTAAAAAAAAAAAAATACTTGAGGAGTTCAGCAGTAAGCTGTGTTGTGATAACAGCAAAGATATCCTGATATATTGTCCAGGTCCATGGAGCTGTTATTTATAGTTTTGTTAATAATGTCCAGAATTGGACCCATACTAGTAATTGAAGAAACAGTATTAAAACTTTCAAGAGAGGGAACACTGGGGTGTTTGGGAAGGGAAATAATTGTGCTAAATTTGTCAGCTAGGACATTTCATACGTCTGTGGAAACAAAATAGATAGGGTGGTTCACTTTTACTTTGGTGCAGTGTTGGACATTAGATATAATACTTCTAATATAGCTGGAAAAGACTCAGCATATGTATCATTGCTTGACAATTCTAAAATAACATGCTTGGTAATACAAAAATAAAAAAGCAGCTTGCTTGACTATACTGTTCAGTATTTTGTGGACTTTGTCTTTTTCCTAGTCTTGTTCAGTCATGTAAATGGCATATATAAGCTAGGGTAGGGCAAAAGGGGTAGCTGCCCTGGGTACAAGGTATGAGGGTGTGTGATCAGCAGATGCCAATCAGGTGGCATTGTAAAACTGGCATTCAGTTTTGAATGCTAAAATTGCATTTGTGGTCAGAGCTAAGGAGCTTCAAAGTTCTAAGTGTGGTCTTAAGTTTAGTAAGGCCCTTACTATATTTGCAGCAAGTGATTTGCTACTGCTCAGATTGTTTTTTTCACTCCTGACTTTGAAGGAGAAGCCCTTTTGTGTTTTTGCTCCACGCATTAGAGTTGGGGTGCTACAACATCTAGATATGGTTCTGAACTGCTGTTTGCTATTTTGGGACTGTCTCCTTTCCCAGTATTGTACGAGCATCTAATTAGCTGAAATATGTTTAGAGGATGTGGAGGTCACCCTCCAAGAAACACTTGTTTCACATATTTGTATTTTCAGTGCTGTCTGCCTATTTGTTTATTCATAATCCTTTATTAATCAACCGATCAGGTTAAAATGATTAAACAACTAATCCAAGTACATTATATCAGTGTCAATTATAAAAAGAATGCATCAAAGATAAAACCAACTCACACAGAAACCTAATGAGAGTTGATTAACAGAAATTGTGAAAGAGTAGCCATCATTAAAGATAAAACAGAAAGTTCCTGAGTAAAGGAAAAAAAGAAATTCATAATCCAATAGCTATAATAAAATTGACTTCTATTCATTCCATCGTTTCATATCTAAACGTTTAGAATTCTAAAGCTAAAATTTATATACTAACAAATAGAATTTATGAACCAGTGGTCTAACTGTGGCTTCCAGTGCTGGAATAATAGTGCTAAGGTCATTGCTCCAACATACCTCATCGACTCTTTTTCCATCACATTCAGCCCTTCACAACTCTTAGGGACACCGAGTAAGCAAAAGTTCCCTTCCTGCCTATCAGGAATATTAACTCTCAGTACCCACTGAACACCCTCCACTACCACATCCCATATCTTTGCTACTATGGGGCATGATCAAATTAGGTGCAGATAATTTGCTCTCTACCCTTCCTGACATTGTCAGCAATGTTAATACCTCATCAGTCTATGGTGATGAATCCAATCTCGTCTACAGTGCCAAAGTTACAACAATTTTGCTACTGAAAAACCTGTGAATAGGGGCCAAGAACTGTAATCCACCAATTCTATTACCAACCACCCTCTTCCTCTGACAGGGATTTAATCAGCATTGCACACATTTGTGAAAATAACAGTCTAAAAATTGCTTGGGTTTGTCCAACACCAGGGGATATAATCCCACTATTTATACCTCCTCCTCCTAGAATTTCTTTATCATTAAGCTTGAACTGGTCCACTCTTGCTCTTGCATATCCTAGACTTTCCCAGCAATGCATGATGAAAGCTGTTAATATTGCCACCAGCATAGCGTACCAGAAGTAAAAGTGTTGCAGAGTTAGATTTAACTTTTAAGCCTCCTGCACATAAATTTCCACACATCAGGAATATAATCTACAACTGATGGTAGCCAGTCTTTCTACCAAAGCATTATATCATAGATAAGTAATAGTGGACTATGCCAAAGGAAGGTTGTGGGATCCAGCTTCCTTTTCCTGCAGGTAGAGGGAAGCAGTGATCTAACCCATCAGGGTCCCATACCATGCTTGAGGGAATGAGTCTCACAGAATTCATGGAGAGATCAATCATCCATCATAACAGCTTCAGAGACTGCCTAAACTGGCTAAAATTCAAACCTAAAACTGATAGACCATACTCCTAAAACAAGGGTAAGCCGAACCCACCCTCACTAGTTTGAACATACATTTTCCTTTGGCTTATCTTCGGAACTCTACAAGCCCACACAAAGTTGGAGACTTTCTTCTCTAGCTTACTGAGGTGTGAGGAGAAGGCTGCATGAGGGAGATGTCTCACTATGAACAAAATCTTTGACAGTACCAGCGACTTGACCAACTGTATCCTGGACAGAAATTCTAGATGCAAATCCTTTCATTTGTCCAGTCTGTAGTACATATCCACTACTAGGGGGATGCAGATTACTGTCTATCTCATCCTTTATCCTTATAGTCATCCAGATGCCTGTATATTTTACCTTACATGAGATCCAAATGGGAAAAATCAACCAAAGGACCCCAGTGTTCCATACACTCTTCCAGTAAGGGAAATAGGGATGTCTTAGCTTAGTTAACTGTGTACCCAGTATACTGCTGTACCTGTTCAATTTTGTGCAATACAACCTGGGCTTAGGTGTGTGGGTCCTCCAGCCATCGCATGCAATCATCCGTGAGCTATGTCATGAAGGTGGCATCACCATTACCCACAGTGATGCCAGATCATCTACAATAATATTAATACCTGTCTGTCATTGAAACTGCTAATATGAACAGCAGGAGGTTGATGGGATATTCCTGCCTGGTATGGGGGGGGGGGGGGGTTGATAAATTCTGGCAGTTGATTTAGAATACAGTATGCAGCACCAGTCAGTAAAACTTTAGAAATCCCATACAACTGCATCACTTTCCAGATGAATGGTCAGCATAAATTATCAGGTCTATATCAGATCATCAAAACGGCTCATTATCGAATGCTGTAACGTCAAACTGCAAAACTCGAACCCTAACAATATTGAAACCTCAAAACAGTGAATTTTTTCCCAGAGAAAAAAATTTGCTGTTCCGAGAAACACACACATACACCACAAGCACACTAAAAACCAGCAATCCATACACATACATTAAAAGTTACATCTAACCCTACACTACACTGCACATACGCTACTATTTATCCACTTACCTTAACCCAGACCCTAACCCTAAGGTCCATCACTATCGCACACTCACCTCACCCGCGCCCTAACCCTAACTCACTTAACCCACCCCAACCCCAGATTCTCACTATCGCACACTCACCTCACCCGCGCCCTAACCCCAACTCACTTAACCCACCCCTAACCCCAAATTCTGTCACAATCACACACTTACCTGACCTGCGCCTTAACCTGAATGTCCGCACAATCACACACTTACCTTAACCCAACCCATAACTTTTAACCACATCACTGAAAACAGCGAAGCCACAACAACGGCTGTTTTCAGCATTCATGATATTGGGTTCGATATTAGATCATTCAAAATTCTGCCATTTTGATGATCTAATATAGACCCTAAATTGTCAAATGCCTTATTAAAATCAATCAGCAGGGTCCTTCCCTCTTTTGGTTATTTTTAAATACTTCTGAAGAGGCAGCCGTGCACTCATTGTATCTCCCCCCCCCCAATTATTTCCTTAATGAAACCCAGGTGACTTGGTGGTATCACCTTAGGAAGTACCTTTTCGAGCCTTCCAGCTAGCAACATGGCAAAAATTTTAAAATCAGTTCTCATTACTGTGATAGGTCGATAAGTAGACCTGCTTGAGCAGGTAAATAACCTCAGCTCTACTCATTTCAGACACAAAAGTCCCCACTAATTTATATAATTATGCAACACAAATAATGTGTGGGTCAATGTTTCCTTCAACTTTTTATAAAACTCTGCCAAAAAAAGGTTCAGGCCAGGTGCTTTCCCATTAGGGAGGTTATCTGTTGTACTTTCAATTTTTCCAACAGATCACAGTCTGATCAAACTAGTGGCCTCCTCCAAGGCAATGGTAGGGAATGAAATGTCATATCATCTTAGGTTGTCCTCCCTTGTACCTTGATATGGGTCATCCCCCACCATTTGACTATATTTTGAGACTAAATAATGATTAATACACTGCAGGCTCAAAATAACATTGTCCCCTTCATCTCTCAAATCAGCAGTAGACACCATCTGTCTTTCTTTACATTTACGATCAAGCATGTTTTAAGAGGTAATGCCTTTAGCCCAAGGAAGCAGTTTTATTCTCTTCCAATTCTCCTGTGTGTGATGGTACTGCATTTGTCTATATTCTTGTTTACAGGCTCAAGCCAAGCACACCCTGGACTGGAAACTGCTATTTTTCAACTGATCCAACAACCTTGACAGTTTGTTCTCCAAATCCTTGAGTTTACTGTCCCTCATAGCTGTGATCTCCATCACCCTTCTTCTGATTATACCTCTACAGTTTTGTAAGAGATTCTCGAAACCTCCCACTGCCTTTGTTACATTATTCATACTGTCTTATTGGCATGTCTTAGCAACTGTTGTCATTATACAGTAAGGGGTCGAATCCACACTGAATTCCTTTGACCAACTGTACTGGCGACTGACAGTAGAGGTTTACCTTATCATGATTAGAAAGAGCTGCAGCAACTATGGATATGTCCAACACTCCTTGCATACAAGAAGCATTCACCAATCAAAAATCCAGCCTAATGGCCACCCCAGCAGCATGAAAAGTGGTCAGTTTTGTTTGAATGCAGAGCCCTTCAGTCATCAATCAGAGCAAACTCATCTATCGGCATAAAGGTTTCCTTAATACTTTGAGAAGGATATTATTACCAGTTTGGAGCCCTGTCCACCACTGGGTCAGCTACAATATTAATGTCCCCTCAAGTCCATAATAGCTGGCCTGGGTGATGACATTTTCTGATGGCTGCTCTAAAACTCTGCCAGGGAGTAGGATTATCCTCATTGGGACCATAAAATTTGCTAAAATACCTACTGCATTACCCATTTCAGCCATAAGGACTATATAGCAGCCCTCTTTGTCAGTGATAGAGTGGGTGACCTTCCACACCATATTAACATCCCAAAGTAAAGCACTAAAATTCTTAGAAGATGTGGCACTTAAGAGCATTTTAAATATTCATCATAACATGCTTCTTTTTAGTTTTAGTTTTTTGCAAAAAACAGATTTGAGCCTTGATGTCTCTCATACTGTGAAAAATAGCCCTAGCCTTGACCGCAGTTGATATTCCTTCAACATAACACGAAAGAAACTTCTAACATGATCCTTTGGATATATTCAAAGCTGTGTTGTTGCCCAACCCATTCAAGCAGCCAGTGGGACCCCATTCAATATTCTTTCATTCCCTAAACCTCTGTCTTCACCTTCCTCTACCATTATGTATGTACGTCACAGAGCAGTGGGTATAGAACACCTTTTCCTGTGAACACCCACTTCAGTAAAAAATAATAAAGCCTGTGGGAAGGAAAGCAAAGAAGAAAAAAAACAGTAAAAATATAAAAATAAAATAAATAACATAAAAAAGAAAACAGCAGAAAGAAGAACTATGCTTTAAATCACCATATTTGCCTATAATTATTAACAAACACACAGTAGCCAACCCCCCCTCCCACTGGCTACACTACTGTGGGGTGATGCAAAGAAAAGACCAGAGTGTAGCCCTTCTGATTAATGAGTGATCATATTAACACACTGTAACCATATGACCTGTCTGGGTGAGTTTGGAATACTGCAGTACAAAACATGCACCTGAAAAAAACAATCCTGAGACAGGTGCGCAGTCACTGTACTTAGCATTGTCTTTAAACCCTGGTTCTAGAATCAGCTACAGTCACTCAACACAGAGTTGAACCAATCCATTACGTAAACTCTCATGATCTCCCTTCTTCCTGGATCACCATGTCATGTCATGATTTCACAGAAACCTCAACCTGTTTTGCTGGAATTTTAAGGTCAACAAACTGCTTATCCCCTATCAAGTCCTGCTCTTCTTCTGACACATTTGCTAAAATGTCAAAGCTATTTGATAGTGGGACAGGGTCTGAGAAGACTTTCTGTTGTGAGGGTTGCTGAATGATATGCACCTAGCCATTAGTTCCTCCTGCATCTCTGCCCTTATGTACCACTGTTTTCAACGGTGAGAAAGACTGAGCATGATGCATCTTCTTTACAGAACCCCCTACGACTGCAGTATAGCAGGTTACATCTACATTGCAGACATTAGCAGATTCTTTTAGAAACTGGTTCACTTCCTGACATGACTGAATCTGGTATTTCATATTGCCCTCAGTAATAAATAGCTTTACAGGGAAACACAGATTTAATGGGAAGCCCAGATCCCTACAAGATCTAAAGAAGGGGCCCATCTCTTTCCTTCTTGCATACAGGGTAGCACTATAATCCAGTGCTACTTTAACAGGAACCCCTGCCAGTTTACAGTTGTTTCCCAGTGCCCTTGCCTTGTGAAGAATTGTCTGCCTCTCATTATAAGTAAGGCATTTGAATATGAAATGCCTGGGCAGGTTACCCATCCTGTTCCTATGCATAATCCTGTGGAACCTTTCGATTATTGACAGTGTTGTCACCCCCCAACATGCCGCAATGCACTTTTTTTGATAAAACCAATTGGATTGCACCTTGTACATTCTCAGGCAAACCAGTGACCCAGAGATTGTTTTTGTATGCTCAATTCTGCAAGCTCTAAATTCTGCCGGAGTGGTTTGCTATAGTAGTGTGGTGATCTGCTAGTTCCCTTTGCTGTTTCTGAAACACTACCCCAGTCAGTTGTAGCTGGGCATCACAAGAGGTTGTCACAAGCTTAGTTTGTTGAATACCTGCAGAAAACTCCTTACTATATTGGACAGGGACTCTAGCATAGCTCAGATGGCCTGAAGTTCCTCTACCACCTTCTCCACTGGGATCAGTTAAAACTGGAATATGATATGCTGTCAGCAAGTACTGTGGGATATGTACAACTGGGTGCTACCAAAATTACTCACAGTTTAACTCATCTGGGGGTGGGGTTTAAAGAAATTTAGAAAAAGTGTGCATGTATCTATCCAATTAGTGCTCCCACCATATGTCACATTCCCAGCAAGTGTTACCTTTCTGAAGAAGTTTACCAGGTTCTTTAGACAGGATCTACCTTTTACAAAACCAAATTGCCATTGATCTAGCCTGAATAAAATGTTTAATCTGTATGTTAATTAAGTCTGTTGTTGTTTATTTTATTTTATTTATTGTTTGTTTACTGGGAAAGTCTGACTTGTAATAGCCAATTTTTACAGGAGGCCCAGGAGAAATGCTCCAGACCATACCTCTCAACCTCTAAGAGCAGGAAATCTGGACAAATCCACAAATAATGGAGAGGCAAAGGCCCAAAAATAGGGACACTTTTTAAATATTGCTATAACAAACTTAGAAAGTTGATAGTCTAACAGGTTTTACATTAGCATGAATTTTCTGAAGGATATGTAGTCTGAAACTTAAATGTCTGCAATTATTTTCTGACTTCAGTCCCAAAACCATGAATGGCGGTTTCCACACAGAGAAACAATTTGTTTGGCTGTTACGCAGATTTTTCTCTTTTTGCAGTGATTTTACAAAAAAAACACAATTGTATGCGAATCAGACCAAAAATACAAGGCAAAAATCTGGACATTCTGCAAAAAATCTGGACAGCTAAGAGGTATGCTCCAGACGCATGTCTTTGTAATGTGGGAAGAAACCAGAGCACCCAGAGGAAATCCACACGAATGCAGGGAGGGCATGCAGAATCCACACAGAAGGCACCTCAGCCGAGAATTGAACTGGAGAACCTCTTGCTGTGAGGAAACAATGCAAACCACTGCACCCCTGTGCCGTCATGAATTGTTATAAGTTATTATGTGTCATTATCAGTTCCACAGCCTTGCAAATGAGACTTATCAGGCAGATGAGCCTATAGCTTTTAGAGCAAGGCCAAGTATATTTTCCATGTTGTGGAAATAGAGTAATTCAATCTAGAATGGTGATATTAATCAACTCTGGGAAATGCGTGGTGTATTTATTGCTAGTAGTATAAGTCTACTGTTCAACAGATGAATAATTGAAATTGGTTAGAATTCACACGTTACTATCTGCAGATATGAAATCCTTCTTGTTACTATACTTATGGTGATTATCAGATGGTATTGTAGAGACCCATAATTGTCAGTGATATAGAAACTGACTTTATTAAATATGAGCAATATGTTAAGGAACTGAAATTCAGAATCTTGCCTTAGTTGCCAGAAGTTAATACTTGTGCAGATAAACACCCCAACCATCTCCAGTCAGTCTGAAAGAATGAAAGATGATGCACCCTGTTATAGATGGAGTGTTTCCGGAGGATTGAAACTAAGTTTCTGTAACAACATATATGAAAATACTCATGTGTTAGAAAGACTCCCAAATCAAGCAATTTATTTTTAGACTCTAAGCATTGAGTAGATATGTCTTTATGTATGTCAGATTATAATTGACTAGGTTGGAAATGAAACAGTGAACTGTGTCTAATAAAGAAACTATGGGGCAGAAATGTTCTTAACCAAGCTATGCATTCTTTGAGGAGAAAGATGAAGGTCATGCTTATTAATGAGACAGGTTTATATTATATGATCAAAACTTTAGTTAGTTGAATAACTAAAGCCTGATCACTAAATGTCGAAGTCCCAAAACAGTGAACGGCACTTTCCACACAGGGAAACAATTTGTTTGTCTGTTACATGGATTTTGCCCTCTCTACAATATGGAGCGATCTAGGAGTTGGTTTAGTTAGGTGGTGTGTGTGTGGGGGGGCACAGGCCCCCCACTTAATTTGTATTTAATGTTTTTTTTTTTTTTTAGTTGGGACAACAACGGCATTGTTTCCCTGTGTGGAAACTGCCTTTCGTGGTTTTGGGACTTTGACATTTAGTGATTGAGCTTTAGTTATTCAACTAACTAAAGTTTTGATCATATAATATAGACCCAATGAGACCAAATTATGAGCCATCACATTGGATACCCCTGGAATAAATCCAGTTAAAATGTCAGTATTTGAAATCTATCATTTTTGTTTGAAACTGTGGCATCTTTCTCAAAGAAGGCAAGACACAGCTTAAGAAAAGTAACCTACCTGCCTCAGATGCATACATATATAGAGCAGCTATATTTCTTTGCATCTCCCCAAGTGTAGAGCATCTAAGTTCTTTCATCTGTGTGTAGGCAACATTAAAAACTTACTCATGCTTGGAATGACGAGACCTAAGGGCTGTGGTCACATCCTGACTCCTGGCATCAGAGAAATAGCTGACCGTGACCGTATCTCCACACAACCTGGTCAGCAGAGAATCAGTCTGTCTAATTATAGATTCACCTGTTACTAATGCACTACCATATGTGGATACACCCTCATCATGGGACATGCTGGTTGACTTTAGTAGTGGATGAAGTTGCAAGTAAATAAGTGTTAGAGTGAGTTTTTTTTTTTTTTTTTTACGAGGCCGACGTTTGTTCAGACTAGGTCATGGTGGTTTAACAAGTGGGACTGTTTTAGTTGGTTGTAGTTTACTGTTAAGCTGCTTATTGATGCATATAGAATATGAGAAATTATGGCTCGAATTTAAGAGGTGTATACACCTTTCACAAGCAGTATCAGTAAATGATAAAAGTGAATGATTGTCAGTAAGCATGAAGCAGCTACCGCATTGCTTCAGAGAGCCTGAAATAAGCAGTCAGGAACAGAACAGGACAGAGCAAACTGTAAACACTTACCAATACAGATCAATACATGGACAGATGTTAATGGCTATCTAACTGGTGAACTATTGCAGAGACTAGCATTAGTTAAAACATTAAGAAATTTAAAAAAAAATTCTGTCTGTACTGTAGTATAATGCCACCCAGATAAATCAGGTAAACTAGATAAAACCCTTTGCCACAGACACCATACGCAGTTTCTATGTTAATTTGAAACGGGTGGAAAAAGGTAACCCATACTGGGAAAAAAATGGATGAAGGAAAATAAATAGATAAATAAATAAGTGAAACATCCTGTAGTGTAGGACACTGGAACACATTTCATAATTCATGGCTTCAACGCAGATCACGAGTACAGCATATTGTCCCATTTCTCACACAGCAGATCCCTACATATACCAGGTAACATGCAGTATGCCCTTGCAACAGCATAGTGCAGTATTTATTCCATATGAACATTAATGGCACTGAAGGGAAACTGATTAAGATGTGATACAGTACAATCTTACAGTGACTGCAACCTTTATAACAATGTACAACCTACGGAGTGTGTTGCAATGTGCAATCTTATACAAAAACAGGTAAGCAAATTCAGTCCGTTTGGAGCACATTACACAAATGCACAGAACACATTTGTGGATTAACTGCTGTCATCTCCAGTGCCTTCTCATCTTTAAAAGTGTTAGGACTGCTTATGTGCTGCACACTAACTGTTAGAATGGTACCAGCTGACTGACTGGACATCTAACAAAGGTGCAGCCTATTCTAAACATTTAGGACACTTTGTCCTTTCTCTTGCTTTCAGTGATTACAGCAACACCTTAAAAAGAGGACTGAATAAGTTATTCTTTACGTGCCATAGCTGTGACTGCCACAGCTGGTTAGTGGTCCTTGGCTTGTGATGTACTGCTTGTACAGTGTGTTAATTCTGACAGGTGCCTGCGTCTGTTTGAGGATCATGCACTATTCAGACCTAAGGTCCTTCTTGCTTGTACACTATATCTGGTTCACAGTACAGAGACAATTTAAGAATTCAACAACCCATCTTCTTAATGTCTTAGAAGTCTGGGGTGTAGCTTCTCCCTTCCACAGAATGCCTTCATAACATCACAGATGGTGTAATAAATAGAAGTTGTTATATGATAGTTCCAAAAACATCCAGCCAGTCTTCAAAGAACATTGGCAATCAAACTTAAATTATTTCTTTGTAAATGACAGTCTTGATCAGAAAAGCGTGACATTTAAGTGTATATATTTTCAGGTAAATATATATTTTTAGGTAAATATCAGTGCATACTTAAATATTTAGTACCCACTGCTAAAGCATTTAGTTTTTAAACTTTAGAACCTGGAGAAGTATTAAAGTAATGCATCATTAGAAGCAACCTTGATGTTAAACTAAAAATGTGAAGGCAAGAGGCAAAATTTCTGTTATACATGTATGTAAGGGACTTGTTGAGAGTTTTTTTGTTGTTGTTGTTTTTCATACCGTTATTGAAAAAAAATTAAACTAGCGTCTGGTACGTTATACATATCTTTATTGCAACAGGGCCTGTAATTATACTCATATATTGTTTATTATGCTCATTAATATGCTTTCATTTGGTCATTTGGTTTCTGCCATCTAATTTAGGAGGATCACTAATTCATCTATTAGTAGGCCCTTCCAAACTCCAACATGGACACAAGGAAGGCACACTGGCTCTTCACAGAAGGAGTATGTTTATGTCATTGTGGCTTAATATCAATGAATATTCCATCTATCCTGGCATATTGAGTGCCCGGACACTGAATGAAAATTAAAGCAAAACAACACCAATATCAAAAGGAAAGCAATTTCCTTTTGCAGTCAGTAGCACATTAGCAAAAACACCCAGATCACATGTTTTATATGGATTTTTTTGCTCACACACCACACTCCCGGATGTGAGAGCTTTGTCCACACACCCTACTTAAATATATTGTCTGTGGTCACACACAGATATAGCCAAAAGGGAAACTCCATCAGTAAGCATAAGTCACTCTTGTGCGATTCAAACACTCCTGAAGTCAATTACAAGTGCATTCTTTAACTTGTGACAGGGCTATTGACTTTTGACATGTGCAATCAAAAAGTGGCTGAAAAAACCCACAGAAGGAACTCCAGCTGAAAACTAAGCATAGACAACTATAACCATAGTGTGACAGCCCCTTCTCTAATACTTTCAGTATTTTACAAGTAAAATGTAAACTTTATGTACTTTGTTGCTTACTATACTTATATTAAGTATGTCTGCTTAAATGCATGCTGTTTAATTAGACAGATGTCGATAATACTTAGTCTCACCTTGATTATATTAATAATATGACATTTTACTGAACTTTGATGAATGTACTTCATGTATGGAGTTCTGATTCTCTGTTATATTTGCATGAAGGGATACTAGGTTATTTACCTTTGTTGTATCATGTCAGTTTTGTCTGTAAAACAGGAGCTAATATGTAGCATGGTATAAGGCTTCAAATTGGGAGAAAAGATGAGGTTGTCAAGCACCTTTCTGATGCCAGAAAGGTGCTTAACAAGATGTTCATCGTGCATACAGCTGCAGTCATAACAGATGACTTTTCCTGCCGTCAGGCGGGTCCTCGGTCGGCCGAATTCCAAAGTCTAGGTCCGGCGTTGGATGTCGTCGCTTCTTCCCTGACATCAGTGCGACAGCGGTATAAAAGAACCAGCCAATGCCATTTTCTTCAGTCTTTCTTGCCGCACGGTGCCCGAAGCAGAAGCAGTTCGCAAGTGCCGGTCGGCCAGCTCCTGAGATTACGAATATTTTTCAACCGAAGTCTTCTTGAAAGCTAAGTACCCCGTTGGGGAAACTTTTCTTGCCTCAGACCGATGTCAGACAAAGTTAATAATTGCATTTCATGTGGGAAGCAAATACCACATAAGGATTTTCATTCCCTCTGCATTCCTTGCTTAGGCCCAGACCACGACGTCTCGGCCTGTTGTTTTTGTGCTACATTCAACAGACGCACTATTAAGCGTCGGGCGGAGTTCGCCCACACTATTTTGGCAAAAACTTTAATTACATTATGTCGTCGGATACTCCGACTCCTGTTTTGAGTAAAATACGCAAAGATAAGGACCGACGCACGAGGTCCGTGACTTCTACCGACATCACGCCAAAGCCGACTACAGGTGGTCCGGTTCTCAGCGAGGCACCTACGCAGCCCCTGACTACCGATGACACTTCATTGGCGGTGTCTTCTGTGCCCAAGGTCGCAGGTTCTTCGGCCCACACCCCGACTACAGATACCGAAGCCACTCTTGGCGGTGAAACTCAGAGTTTAGACAGGCCTGCCACCTCTCAAGGTGTCTTCAGGCCTTCCTCTTCTTTTTCCATCAAGGCTTTCACTAAGTCTAAAGCAGCCATGCATACCAAAAGACAAGCTCCACAGGGCCCCTCTCAAGGCCCCATGCCTAAAAAGCAGATGCTCAGAATGGCTGAGGACTTAATTACTCTTATCAGGGGTTCACAACATTCTGAAGACCAGGAACATTCATACTCCCCTTTTGAAGATTCTGATGCAGAGGAGTCCATTCCCTCTGTCTCCCCCCCTGAGGATTACTCTTTTGGGGAAACCTTACATACCTTGAGGGAACACTTTCACTGGGAAGGCCAAGAGTACTCAGACTCCAAGAAAAGGCTTAGGGATTTCCTTTTGCTCCCTCAGCACAGGCCTCTAGCTATACCTCCTGTCTTAGACATACTAGATGATGTGTATTCGGAGGCCTGTCTTAACCCAGATTCTTTACCTCCAGCTCCAGTCAAGCCTGACAGGTATTACCGGGTTCCTGATTCACACCAATTCCTATACAAAAGCCATACGGCTGACCCAAAAACTATTTCACAGGGTTCCAAGGGAATTAAGGCCTCCACTGCTAAAAATCCATTACCTTCAGAGAGAGATTCCAGAGCTTTAGAAAGGTGGGGGAAAAAGGTATACACCTCGGCCACCTTAACCATGAGGGCATTAAACTGTCAGTTCCATATGTTAAAGTGCCAACAGTTTCTGTTATCACAGTTGAAAAGCAAAATGTCACAACCAGAACAACCAGACTTGAAGGAGTTGCAGGATGTGTTACATAGTGCAGAACAAGTGGGTAAACATACCTTGCAATGTGGTTTTGATGCTTTAGAGGCCTCATGTAGAGCTGCTGTTACAGGATCAGTCATACGTAGACATGCTTGGCTCAAAGAGCAAACCTTGCCAGATCATGTCAAAGCTAAATTACTAGATGCACCTCTGCAAAAAGATGTATTCTTTGGTGTTAAAGCTGAGGAGGTATTAAAGAAAATGGAGGAAAAGGCAAAATCAATGCAAACAGTGAAAGATTTCCTACAGGTACAACCTCCACGTTTCAGTAGAAATTGGCCTTCAAAAAATTGGTCCTTTCCAGCCACGAACAAACCCCAAAGAGGTAGATACAGGCGCCCGAGGGGTAGAGGGCAATCTCAAGGATCGTTTAGAGGCAGACAATGGCAAGCACCTACTCAAAGAGGTGGTGAGGATAGTTCACAGCCATTCAGAAAGCAGAACCAATGACTTTTCCCTTTGCATGCCAAGCAAGGCTCAAATGGCAGCACCTTTAGGTGGAAAACTGGCATTATTTTCAAAAAATTGGTATATTGTCACAAAAGACAAATGAATCCTGGACGTTATAGACAGAGGCTACAGATTCCACTTTCACACCCTTCCAAAAATGCGAGGCATGCCAAACCTGCCACACAATCAAAGGGCAGAGGCACAAAAACAAATTTCAGATCTCATGGACATGAAAGCTATTCAAGAGGTACCTGCACAAGAACAGGGTCAAGGTTTTTATTCCAGACTATTCCTGGCACCAAGGAAGGGCAAAGATTGGAGACCTCTTTTGGACCTATCCATCCTAAACACATTTTTACTCGTGCCAAAATTCAAGATGCTCACATTACAGCAGCTTCTTCCCATGCTGGGCAAGGAGTCTTGGCTGGTAACATTGGACCTTAAGGAGGCATACCTGCATGTCCCAATCAGACAAGATTGCAGACGATACCTCAGATTTCCTGCAGGTTCAACACATTATCAATTCTCTGCATTGCCCTTTGGCTTATCTACTGCACCCAGAGTGTTCGAGAAATGTCTGGCATCAGTAATTGCCTACTGCAGACTTCAAGGGATACAAATATACCCATATTTGGATGACTGCCTGATCCAAGCGGACAGCAAGCACATACTTCTGAAACATCTGGCGTTTGTAATAATGTTGTTGAATTCTCTGGGATACACAGTCAACAAAAAGAAATCAAGGCTAATACCCTCTCAAACAATAATTTTCCTGGGTGCCAGCTTGGATACCAACACCCAGATGGCCTACCTCACGCCAGAGAAACAAGGGCAACTAACTCAATACTTCAGAAAACTGGCAACTTTCACCAGGCTGACTGCAAGGAAATTCCTGCAGGCTCTGGGATTCATGGCATCTTGCATCCTACTAATCCCATGTGCAAAGCTGCATATGAGGAAACTTCAATGGTACCTAAAAAACCTATGGTCTCAACACAGCCACAGTTGGGAAACAATAATACCACTGATTCCATGTCTTCAAAAGGAATTTCTGTGGTGGGCTCAAGCATGCCAAAGAAACACAGGTCTCCCATTCTGCAAGCCTCAAGCAAATCAAGTCATCACAACAGATGCCTCGGACTACGCCTGGGGGGGTGCACATGACAGATCGGTGCATTCAGGGCAAATGGTCCCAAAAAGAAAAGCACCTACACATCAATCAAAAGGAAATGCTAGCAGTAACAAATGCTATTATAGCTTTCAAAGACCTACTGCATCCAGGCCAGCTATTGATAAGGACAGACAACACCACAGTAATGTGGTACATAAACAAACAGGGAGGAACCCATTCATACCCCCTATGCAGGCTAGCCATGTCTCTTTGGAACATGACTCTGGAATTACAAATCGAACTTCAAGCACAGTGCCTGCCAGGTAAGGAAAACACACTGGCAGACAACCTAAGCAGAAATATGACAGATCCACACGAATGGAAGTTGCATCCTCAAGTTTTTACAAAGATAATTCAAGCATGGGGAAGGCCAGACATAGATCCCTTTGCCTCCCACAGAAATCACCAATTGGCAAAATTCTGCTCAAGGGCCTTTCATCCACAGGCCTGGAAAGTGGACGCACTCTCTTTCAGTTGGACAACAATGACAGTTTATGCCTTTCCACCTCTTCCTCTGCTGCTCAAAGTTCTATTAAAAACCAGAGCAGACAGACCAAAGATGATTCTCGTTGCTCCAGACTGGTCAAGACAACACTGGTACCCACTCCTGAGGAGCCTGACGCATTCCCCACCATGGATCCTGCCTCTAATGCCTCTTCTACTGACTCAGTACAACTTCAAAACTCTTCACAGTCAGCTGAAAACACTCAATCTAGCCGAATGGAAGATTCCTTAAAATCACAACAGACCCTACTCTCCAAGGAGGTGCAGGATGTCATTTTGGAGGCCAGAAGACATTCTACTAGAAAAGCCTACTCCGCAAAATGGAAACGGTTTTGTGCCTGGAATGAGAAAAAGGGCCAGAATCCTGGAATACTGAATTTACCTGAAATATTACAGTACCTAGCTGTGATGCTAAGCAGTGGACTTTCATTCTCCTCCATCAAAATCCATGCCTCAGCCATTTCTGCAGAATACAACACTGATCCTCCTTTATTCTCTCACCCCCTCTTAAGACAGTTCCTCAGAGGGGCTAAGAATATAAAACCCCCAAGGAAACAACCAGTACCTGCTTGGGACCTCAAATTCATTCTAGAAAAACTGACCTTGCCTCCTTTTGAGCCAGTTGCTTCAACAGAACTGCAATATTTGTCCTGGAAAACAGCCTTCCTGCTGGCTATCACCTCAGCTCACAGGGTTTTGGAACTACAAGCCCTCATGGCTGTGCAGTCTTTCATAATTTTCCATCAGGACAGAGTTTCCTTACGAACTAATCCTTCCTCTATGCCAAAGGTAGTATCCAGGGTAGCCTTGAATCAGGCTATCTACTTACCTACCTTTTACCCTAATCCTCAAAACAAAGGGGAGAGACTACTACATTCCTTGAACATTCACAGACAGCTACGTTATTATTTGGACAGAACAAAGCCTTTCAGAAGGCAACTCTTTGTGTCCTATGCTACAGGAGCTCAAGGGAAGCCTATTTCCAAACAGACAATCTCAAAATGGATAGCCCACTGCATACGCTTTTTTTACTCTTTTCATGGTAAATCTGTACCTACAGGCATCAGATCTCACTCCACAAGGGCCACAGCTACCTCTGCAGCTTTCCTCAGGGGGGTTCCTACCAAAGATATTTTGGAAGCTGCCACTTGGAGTTCTGTACATACTTTCTCCAAGCACTATCACCTACCATTATACTCCAAATCTAGAGCAGGCTTTGCCACTGCAGTCTTGCAGGGCATCCTGGCTCCTCCTAGTTCCACCTAGTGCCTACCACCCCTTTTTTAGCTTTGGGATTCTACCCATCTGTTATGACTGCAGCTGTATGCATGATGAACATAGTACAGTTTTGTACCTACCATAAATGTAGATGTTCGAGTGCTTATACAGCTGCAGTCCAGGTTTCCCTCCCTCCTTCCCCTCTTGGGACAGGCCTAATGGCTAACACCTCCTCATACAACCTGATTGGGGTATTCTTTTATGGTGTATTTGCTTGCAACTACTGTTTTTTGATTATATTGCATTACATTATTACAGAATTTTATGTATTGCCTTCCTTCTGGGGGCACCTGACATCTGGGGCAAGAAAAACTGAAGAAAATGGCGTCGGCTGGTTCTTTTATACCCCTGTCGCACTGACGTCAGGGAAGAAGCGACGACATCCGACGCCGGACCTAGACTTTGGAATTCGGCCGACCGAGGACCCGCCTGATGGCAGGAAAACCCATCTGTTATGACTGCAGCTGTATAAGCACTCGAACATCTACATTTATGGTAGGTACAAAACTGTACTTTTGTGTTAAGCTCCCCTCACCACTGTTCTGATCTTATGCTGCAGCAATAACAGTAAGCAATTGCGATTGCAGAACACAGGGAGAACCAGAAAGAAGCAACTGCGAGTGCAGAACACAGGCAGAACCAGAATGGCCTTTAAAATCTACCCAAGCACTTAATTTAGTATGAAGTATTTGAATATGTTTTGAAACTCTTCCTGCTTTGTGAACGGTTTTGTGGTGGCCTCCCTCCTTGTCTCTGTGGCTTCAGTTAGGGGGTTACAGGTTTAAATCTGTAAAACACTTACAGCTCCTAGCCTTTTCCTCTAACTTTTATAGTACATAAAATCAGATGAAGAACCACAAACTGCAAATAATTATGATCCTGCCTTTCCAATCATAGCCCTGATTATTGTTTGTTCTCATAATGAATGTCAAGAGTTGCCTTTTGAGATTCACTGCTAAAGTGAATCTTTTGACGTCTATGCGTTCGAATTTATAACAAGGTGCTTATGACCTGATCATAATCCTGTATGTTATGTTCAGGGCAGAATTCAAAAACAGTAAGAGGAATGTTCTATTAGTGTTCCTTTGCAAAATATTGCAGGGTTACAGTACAAAAGACTTTCGTGACTGGAAAGGAAGGAAAAAAGCAACAGCAATCATCATAGAGACGGAAAGAGTTGCATTTCAGTTATTAGAAAACAAAAGGTTTGGAAAAGGAGGGGGCAGAGAAGACTGAGTGCAGACAGTAACAGAAGATAAACAGCATCAGTGAACGACATTAAGTAGATAATTTAGGCTACATGTGGACAGGCACAGCAAGATCCAGTCCAAAAACAGTTTCTTCCTAGCAACTGATAAGGTTTGGATAGTTAAATACTGTATTGAGTGACTGGTGATAACAACAAAGGACTATGGTTTAATTTAGAAAGAAGACTGGCTGTGAATCAAGATTCATGAGAATGTTACTAATACAGTAGCCAGATAACAGATAAACAATCTGAGAAATAGCTATTCCAAAACAGTATGAAAATCAAGTGTATCTTTATCCTGCTGGTTACTGGACACAGCCCACTGGGTAGAGATTCTAGCTTTTTTAGAGCTGATAATCACATACTGTGTAACTGTGTAGGAGTAGCTACAGGACAGCATAGAATAAGGTTGCAGAATGAAGCACAGCTCTAAAAGTGTAGCTTGTCACAAGCCGTAACCCGACACTTGACTGCACATGCCAAACCATGGTACAATTATTTGGCAATGTTCATTATTAATTACATTTTGGCTCCACTGAAGAGTTATTATTTTGTGTAGCATGGATGGAATTGTAGAGAGGATAACTTACCAGGCCATGTATATGATGACCTGAATTTAAATAGTATTAGTGCTTGTGTGCATATTTTCTTACATTAATATTAAACAACAGCATTGATCTTACCTGCTCTTACTAGATAAAATGGTTTGTGATATCCCAGAGTTTATTTAACTCTTAGGGTATAAGAAATTAAAATCATGCATAGGGAGATGCATTTTATCAGTATTATTTTTTTTAATGTTAAAGAAATCTGCGTGAGTTGCTGTGTTAATATTTTTTCAGTTAATAATAACAGTGCACATGGTTACTATTTAATTATTATTAACCGTAGCACAGTGGCTCATTTTCGTGAGCTGAATTGGAAGTCATTGTTATATACAAAGAAAGCCTTTTTAGTACAATGATTACTCTCATACAAAGGAAACATGTTGGTACTGTAACTCTTGCCTAACAGTTCATTATAGTTACTCCATAGCTATTTAAAGAAGCTCATTTGCTGTTAGGTAGTTCATAAAGTACATATGCCATATTGTCAGTAATGTGACCTCATAAATTCCTCCAAAACTACTTGTAATGGCTGGTTTGCTAGCATGTATTTCCAGTAGTAAAACCCATCAGGCAATAATGGGACCGCAGAAATGTCCTGCACTGTGCTCTGTGTGTGTGTGTGTGTGTATATACGTATGTATGTGTATATATATATATATATATATATATATATATATATATATATATATATACATACACACATATATATATATATATATATATATATATACACATACATACATACATACATATATATATATATATATATATATATATATATATATATATGGGTCCCCTTCAGTTGATCGACACGCCGAAACACCGACGCTAAGAAAACTGACTCGAGGAGACAGATGATCGACAAGGTGAAATCCCGGCAGCCGAAACACCGACATGGGCAACGTGTGAGCGCGAGTCGGTAAGTGTGCGATAGTGAGGGATTTAGCGTTAGGGAGCGGACAGGTAAGTGTGAGATAATGTGGGATGTAGGGTTAGGGTGCGGGAAAGGTGAGTGTGCGGTAGTGTCAGACTTAGGGTGCGGGTGAGGTAAGTGTGCGATAGTGACGGACTTTAGGTGTAGTGGTGGGTTAAGTGAGTTAGGGTTAGGGTGCGGGTAGGGTAAGTGTGCGATAGTGACGGAATGTAGGTTTAGTGGCGGGTTAAGTGAGTTAGGGTTAGGGTGTGGGTAGGGTAAGTGTGCGGTAGTGTTGGACCTTAGGGTTAGGGTTTGGGTTACGGTTAGTGCATGTATAGTTGTGTGTAATGTGTAGTTTACATTTTGTGTGTCGGTGTTTTGGGTGTCGGTGTTATGGTGTTCGGTTTTGAGAGTTGTCGGTTTTGTGCGTTTTCAGTGTTTTGGTGTCAGTGTTTTGAGTGTCGGGTTTGTGGCGTGTCGGTGTTGTGATAGGGATCCATATATATATATATATATATATATATATATATATATATATATATATATATATATATAGATCTACTGCTTTTAGTTGAATTACATTTGGTTGAAAATGATTTCAGACAGCCCACTTCACTGAAAGCATATTTGACTGAAAGCTCATTTGGTCGAATCACATTTGGTCGAAAATTGAATATAGCCCCTGCCCCACTGCAGTGCAATCCTGGAGTGAGAATATAAAGTTGGGGGGTAGCCCCCACATTTTGTAACTAGTTTTTACTGCCGTGATATGTTTCAATGCATTTTTAATGGATACACATGTATGTAATAGTGCATAAGCTGCAATTATGTGGGGGGCTACGCCACCACACCCCCCATTACTTTATATTCTCACTCCAGGGTTGCACTGCAGTGTGGCAGGGGCTAAATTTCATTTTCAACCAAATGTGATGCGACCAAATGAGCTTTCAGTGAAGTGGGCTGCCTGAAATCATTTTCGACCAAATGAAATTCGACTAAAAGCAGTAGACCCCCCCACACACACACACACACACACACACACACACACACACAGCTATATATAGATATTTAGATATAGATATTTGTTTATATCTTTATCTATCCATCTCTCTCTCTCTATACATATATATATATATGTGTGTGTGTGTGTGTGTGTGTGTGTGTGTGTGTGTGTGTGTGTGTGTGTGTGTACGTGTATTCATGAAATGCAAGTTCTTTTGCTGAAATAACAATAAATCTCTTTTCATTCCACATCTCAGGAAAGTATTAAAAGTCAGGATTGCATGTATATAAACTGCATCTGGACAATGAAGGCTACTCTCATACAGCTAATGATTCATGCATGATCCTCTGATATTGTATTGAAATGAAAATGTAAGCAGAGTGTGTGTGTGTGTGTGTATACACACACACACACACACACACACACACACACACACACACACACATATATAAAATGTATTTATTTCATTTATTTATTGACATTTGATTACCAGAAAAGCCTGACTGGGTTGGTGCCTGTTTTCATTGCAGGCTCAGTAAGAGAAGCTTCGAAGTATTACAAAATCATTTTAAAAACAGTAATTTTACAGTCTTAAAAAATAATACAAAAACATCTACAGTTTAAATAATTATATCAAATCTGACATAAAGTGAAAATTTGGTTAAGAGCAGATATAACTTATATTTCAATGATTTAATATTTAGAGACATTTTAGCCAGTTTACTGAAGTTAAAGGTAAGTTAGTATAATATAAACAGGAATTGCTATATGCTGCTTTTAATAGATAAATAGTTTCCTCTTACTTAAAGAAGGATTCATCCATTGATGATTGCTTGCATTATGTGCAGCTTTATGCTAGCCGAGTTGCAGAACTTTAAGAGCATCTGCAGCTCTGGTCATCCAGCTCTCCACAGAACCAAATGAAGAAGCATCAGCATGTTTTCCTGGTGTGGCTATATTTTTCTGAATTGTATTTTGCAATGGAATTACAGGCCTTGTCACAGTCCAGTTAAAAAAAGAAAGAAAAGCTTAGTGGACAGATGGATGCAGGTAACAGCTTGCAGAAGAAATGTGTGGTTTTGTTAATGGATGTTTTATTGAGTCTGTAAAGATCAAAAATATCAAAATCTAAACCAAGGGGTGAAAAGGTCACACAGTAAACCCAAGCTAGAGTCTTAACTGTACCTAAGACTTCATGTAGTGGAGTCCTTTGGGACATATGCAAATGGCAGTCTTTCAGCTACATCCTTTTTATGTGCCCATGATTTTATACTTTTTACATTTCATAGGTAGGTACTAGGCTATGGCCCTAGGGCCTATATAAGCCTAGCCAAAAAGGTACCCTGGCTTTCGCCACCCAAGAAAATTATTTTCCTGTGCCCCTGTCTAGCAGAGCCACAGAGGTGATCCCCGAGGTGAATTTCCTATTTCCCATCCAATCATCAAGATCTCTCTTGAAGAGTGCTAATGAAGAGCTTTGTTTGATATAGATAGGCAGTCTGTTCCAGAGTATGGGAAGTCTCTGGGACAGAAATCTATCCCTCCATGTCCTGTTTATTGTGGTGACAAGGTTTAGGTCCCGAGAGCGTGTAGCTCAGAGGGATTGGGATTTCTTTAAGTGGAGCATGTCCAACAGCTCTGGGTTTGACATAGCTTGGTATGTAAGGCAGAGATCACCTCTGAGTAGGCGATATGCGACAGAGTAAAGCTGGAGTTTTTTGAGACGGTCTGGTTAGGGCATCTGTTTGAGGCTGTAATTCTTTTTGTGAGGTATTTCTGTGGAATTTCCAGTTGTTGTAGATGTCTTGTGAGGTACATACCAAAAGGGATGCTGTACTCTATAATGGGTCTAATGAGTGATGAGTAGAGGGGAACAATGACCTCTTTTTTCCTGGATGAGAAACCCTTTTGTGATGAGGTGTGCCACGTAGAAGGATTTCCTGACCACTGTAGCGATGTGATTATCAAAGGAGAGACTACTGTCCACCTGTGTCCCAAGGTCTCATCACACTTTCGGTGTTAAGTAGACTACCGCCTATGTGGTAGTTCACGAGTACAGAGTTTTTACCAAAGGGATGACAATGCACTTTTTGGCATTGAGCTTGAGGCCATGGCTTTCACACCAGGTCAGGAGTTTTGATTATGGCTCCTAGTTTGAAGTCATCTGTTAACTTCATTAGTCAAATACCTTCTGTGTTCACCTTTACTTCAGAGAAGTAGATACCAAACAGAAGAGGACCAAGGACTGAACCCTGTGGTACTCCACTTGTCACTGGTCTGAAGTCAGATTTGAAGTCTGCTACTTTCACAGTGTGGGTTCTGTCAGTGAGCCAGTTAGCAACCCATCTTTTGACATAGGGATTTATGCCTAGTTTAGTGAGTCATTGAAGTCTATTTGGGTACATCCAGGTCAGTTAAGCCAAAAAATACTGTGTGTGCATCACTGTTTCAGATATATTTTGTGGATATACGATTTTAGCATTTATGGTCTCTCTTGCATATGTTTTGGAGCTCTTTCGTAAGGGAGCAGGGGGCTTTATTTTGCTGTCTTTGACTTTTGTTAGCAAGTGCACTTCAAATGTATGTATTTATTTGACATTTGGTTACCAGGAAAGTCTGACTGGGTAAGAAACCCATTTTCAGCAGAGACCCAGGGAGAAAAGCTCCAATACAAAGAAAAGGAAAAAAAATATATAGTTTTTACATAATTAGCAACAGAAACAAAAAAAGAAAAGAAAAGTCAACTTACAGAAGAACCCCCCCCCCAAAAAAAAAAAAACACATATACATTACATTTTTACATGGAAAGATAAACAAGCATGTCTAAGCATATCTAACATACTTCATTTTTTACAGAGAAGATTAACAATCATATCTGCAGACATACATTTTAAACAGGAAGAAAACGTGGCAGATAGGACATTTTTATGGAATTGCATAGATAGGCATAAAGGCAATAAAAGAGACTGTATAATTGTTCAGGTTATTTAAGTAAATACAGAGATCCCCACTTATTAGCAGAAGTAGCAGAGAAACATAAAACAGGAGACGGGGTGAAGGATGGTAGTGTGGGAAGGAATGGAAGAATTAAAATGGAGATTAGATAAGAAGGTAGGTTGATTCAACAGCATAGAAAGTTGGTGATTTGAGAGAGTAGAGTAGGGGATCTAAGATGGAAGAAAGAAGGCAAAAATTAGTAGAGGTGGTAGTTACAATTCAGGTAAAGGAGGATGAAAGGAGGAAAGTGGGGAAGAGGTAGGATAAAGTATGTATATAGGTAAGGTAAAGTAGAGGGGGTGGGAGTCAGCTTGGTTTGGAACAGGGACAGATATGTGACTTGAGTAGGAAGTCTTTTAGTTTAAATTTGAATTTCTTGAAGTTAGAGAAATTTCTTATATCTAAGGGTAGTGTGTTCCACAGTTTGGTTACTGAGTAGGATAGACTTTGCCCAGCAGTTTGGTTTATATAGAGTCAGAACTTGTTTGCCTTCAGAGCAGAGAGCCTGGCTAGGTGTATAGATTTGAAGTATTGATTTTACGGCAGGGCAGACTTCAGATTTGTAGATAATTTTATGGGCAATTGTTAGTTGGAAGTAGTTTAGATGTTGTTGGAGTTCTAGCCAGTTAAGGAGGATAAGGGGTATAATATACTTTTTATTGGTTTTAATTGTATTGTTTTTAAAGACAGGCATGTTTTATTAGTCAGGAGCTGTATATGGGAATTGTGGACACTTTTTTTTTTCTATTCTGTGGAGTTAGTAATTTCTTCAGGGTTTTGTTGTCAGTGATTTAGTATATTTAAATAATGAGGTATGAGAATGAAGCCCCTAACATTGAGTGTAGGGAAGGCCCCCCCCCCCTTGAAAAATGCTTGTTTCATTTATGATGTCAATACTCCAATTTAGCTTATAGTGTTCTTGTTGTTACTATGGATGATATAGTGACATAAATCCATTTTCTGCAACAAAAGGAAAATCTGCAGGTGATTATTCAAATACATGCTTATAGTAATTGTTATGATATACCAAAGAGAGACACTGGTTTGCCAGCCATTTAAATGACCTTTTGAATTGCATAGTCTGAGTAAGAATACTTTTGTATATATTAAAAACTTAATGGCCTAAGGATATTTTTTCACACAGTAAGAAATTGTGAACTTAAAATATAGTAGAGCATCCTATATTCTTTTTCACAGAAAGCAGATGCACAATAGTTATCTAATTATATGAGTAACAACCTTATGCTGTGTGTGTGTGTGTGTGTGTGTGTGTGTGTGTGTGTGTGCGTGCGTTTGTGTGTGTGTGTGTGTGTGTGTGTGTGTGTGTGTGTGTGTGTGTGTGTGCTGTGTGTATGTGTGTGTGTCTGTGTGTGTCTCTCTGTTTATGGCTTTTCCCTTCAAAACCTGAGAACTACAAACATTGCAGCTTTGTTTTATGTCTGAGCTGGTTATCTACTTTGGAAATGTGAACAAATGTCAAGCAAGAAAGTCTGGTACAGAAAAGTTTTTTTTACATAAACTGCAAAGGGAGATAAATGTTTGATTGATTTAATAGTGAATAACTCTACCCCACCTTTGTTACAGAACATTTCTTTAGTATACTGAAAACAGTTTTATTTTGAAGACTAATTTTTTTTGCATATTTTCAAAATATAAGGGACTTCACACATGGCAGAGAATGAAAACAGTTCATGTCCTCACATTCACTGCTGCGGTATTCATTACGTATAGAATTTTCTATTGTGGAAGCCCGATGTCCAGCCAGTCTACCAAATCCTACTGTTGCTTTAAAGTACATTGAACATCACCCAAAGGTTCAGTGTGTAGCATAGGGAATAAAGGTAACATCAAGGTGTACCATCCTCAGAATTTCTTTGCTGCCAGTCTGAACGCTGTTTCAAACTGTCAGTCTGTTTGCCTACATCTGTTTTCTGCCTTTTTTACTGCATTTTTGCATTCTGGTGATTACTTCTGTTTTCTGAAGTTCTCACCATTGCAGATAAGTATCTTGTTGGGGGGTTGTTCTTTTTTCTTGAATTTGTTGTGCTGTTTGGGGTTAATGTCATCCATGAAGGGTAAATACCAGTGTGGGAGACAGACTCCCCATAAGGACTGCCACGTTAAGTGTCTACTTTGCCTAGGAGCTTCTCACGACCATATGTCGTGTTTGATTTGTCAGACATTCATCCTGAAAACCTTCATAGTAGGTTTTCTTCCCTTTCATTGTATCTTGAGAACCAGTGTCTTAAGCTTCTTGCTAAAGATACAATGGAAGGAATGTCCTGCCCCGAGAGTTAGCCATCAGAGAAGAAAAATGTAAGACCGGAATCTTCTGCTGTCCATTCTCTGCCAGATGTTTCTCCTGAGTTTGTTACAAACCAAGAGGCTCACCTGGCTGTGTTGTCAAATTTCCCTGCCATGACTGGGTTGGATGCTTGTGAGGATTTGGTGGGCAGCACATCAGATGAGGCTTTGCAGGCATCCATTTCGGCCGTTCAGGGGGAACCATGGTTGATTGTTTCCAAGGGGGGTTCTCAAGATTCTTCTTAGGGAAGTAGTTCCTACTATGGTTGTTGAATGCCGTCTTGAGTCAGAGCCTTCTCAGTTTTCTAGGGGGGATGTTCCCTTAAAAAAAGAAACATAAAACTAACCATGTTGTTTCTGCTCCTAGGGATCCACAAAGTAAGTGGCAGGCCTTTACTCAGGAGTTATTTAATGCTTTACTGTCATTAAGCCCTCCTCAAGGGGTTTCGGCTCCTGCTCCTCCTTCATCCTCTTCTCCTCTTAAAAGGCCCAGAGAACTGAATTCTTCTGAGGAAGACTTGGATTCTGATGAAAAATCCCTTACTTATTCTACTCAGATTCCTTCTCATTTGGACTATGGGTCTGGGGAGGAGGAGGAGGAGTCTAATAGTCCAGATAGTCTTTCTGAGGAAATTTCCTTTGGGGACACAGTCTCTAGGAAGATAGAATTTTTAAGTGGGATTGTGTCCAGTTTTCTGATAAAGAAAAGAGGTACTATGAGTTACTGCAGATGGACTCTCCTAAACCTGTGGCCATTCCTCCTGTTTTGGCTGCTTTTCTGGATGTTCTTTCCAATGCCTCTAAAGCACCTGATTCTCTGCCTCCTGTTCCCAAGAAGCCTGATAGGTTTTATAGGGTTCACGAAGATTGTTCCATTTTGTTTAAATGTCCTGCTGCTGACCCCTTTGTGGTGTCTGTAGCCTCGGATAAGCTGTCTCAGTTGCTTCCTTCATCCAAGTTACTGCCTTCTGACAAAGACAGCAGAACCATGGACAGGTTGGGTAAGAAGGTATATACTTCTGCTACCTTAGCTTTTAGGGTAATTAATTATCATACCCATATATTTAGGTATGTGTTGGTTCTTCTTTCTCTAGCTTGTCAGCATTTTTCTGATCTTTCTGACTCTGAGAGTAAATCTTCTGCTCTTTTCTTGTTAGAGACATCTTCTCAAGTAGTTTGTCATTCTATGAGATGTAGTTATGATGCAGTGGATGCCTCTTCTAGGGCTGTTGCTTTTGATTCAGTACTGAGGAGGTATTCTTGGCATAGGCTTCAACCTTTATCTGAGGATATTAAGGCTAAGTTGATGGATGCCTTTCTGGATAATAAACTTTTGTTTGGGGAAGCTGCTGCTGATTTCTTTAAGTCTCTTCAGGAGAAGGGGAAGGCCATACAGGAGCTTAAACGTGTGTTTATTTATCCTGTGCCGAAATTTCAGAGAAACTACCCTTCGTAGCCATTCTTTGTTCGTAGGCAATCTCGCCCTCCTGCTGAAGGTCAAAAGGGTGGTAAACAGGCCCATCCTGCTAAGTCCACTCAGACTGCAGGGATTCAGAAGTCTTCCTTTCCTGACAAACCAGGTGCTGTCTGACTATCTGCCTGTTACCAGCCACATTACTCTTTCTCTTCACCTTTCTCTTTCTTTTCCTATTTGACTTTAAATCACTCAGGATTCTTGGGTTCTGTCAATCATTCGTCAGGGGTACTTCATGGTGTGGCTATCCCATCCTCCTTTTATGGGAATTACTCAGACTCTTCAGGAACAGCTTCCATTTTTTCCAAGAGGTTCTTCAAGATCTGTTGCCTCATGGTACTATTCAAGAGGTGCCTGTGTCCCAAAGGGGGTAGGGGTTTTATTCAAGAATGTTTCTAGTGCCCAGAAAAGAGGGTATTTGGAGACTGATTCTAGACATTTCTCATCTAAACACTTTCCTGAAGGTTCTTTCCTTTTGGATGTTGTCCCTTCAGTCTCTGTTTCCTCACTTGCTCCATCAGGCCTTTCTGGTGTCTCTGGATATCAAGGATGCCTATCTCCATATTCCTATCCATACTCTGTTCAGGAGGTTTTTGTGCTTCTCTGTTGCTTCTTGGCATTTTCAGTTCTGTGCTTTGCCCTTTGGCCTTTCTACTGCCCCAAGGGTGTTCACCAAATGCTTCACTCCTGTGCTTGCATTTTGCCGGCTTCAAGGAATCCAGATATTTCCTTACTTGGATGACCTGCTGATTTAGGCATCCTCTCCAGAGATTCTTTTGCAAAATCTTCATTTTGCCATTTCTCTTCTTCAGAGCCTGGGGTTCACAATAAACTTCAAAAAGTCTTCTCTGACTCCTTCTCAGGATCATGTCTTTCTGTGCTACAAGATTCAGATGGTGTCAATGCTGGAATCCCTGCCTCGTCCAAAGCCCTTAACTCTCATTTGTTACTTTCAAACTCTTCTTCACCTGGCCTCTATTACAACCAGGGAATTTTCTGAGGGCTCTGGCATTCATTGCTTCCACCATTCTGATGCTCCCTCTGGTCAAATTCCACATGAGAAAGTTCTAGTGGTTTCTGATGTGGCTTCAACAAGTGCATCCCCTAGACCATCTCTGGCAGATTCAACAGTTGTCTCTGAATCCAGGGCTCCCTTTTCATCCCCCTCTTCCCTCTCAGGATCTGTTCACAGACACTTCAGATGTGGGATGGGGAGCAACTTTTGGCTCCTTGAAGGCACATTGAGTGTGGTCGCCTCGTCAGCAGAAGGAGCACATCAATGTAGAAGAAATGAGAGCTCTTATGCTGGCTCTTCAGGCTTTTTATCCTCTTTTCTCTACGGGGCCACTCAAGGTATTTATGAACAATATCATAGTTATGCAGTGTATTAAAAAATGGGGGAGGGACAAGATCTTACCTTCTTTGACAATTGGCACTTCTGGTATGGGATCTGGCTGGTAAGTATCACGTGACTCTTCAGGAAGTTTATATCCCTTTCAGATGATAATATTGTGGTAGACACACTAAGCAGGTCCTTCACTCAATCCCACAAATGGATACTTCACAGGGATGTGTTTCTGGACATTGTTCACTAGTGGGTATTCCTCAAGTAGATCTCTTTGCCTACCCTCTGAACAATTAGCTTCTGTTTTGTGCCAGAGTCCCAGTCCTCTCGTGTGGAAAGTGGATGCCCTCTCATTTTCTTGGAAGGGGATGTTACATTATGCATTCCCCCCTTCCTCTCATTCCATAAGCCCTGTTCAGGATTCAACAGCATGCTCCCAAAATCTTGTTGGTGACTCCCTTTTGGGCACAACAACACTAGTTCCCTCTAATTCTGCATCTAGCCAAGGGCAATAATCACAAGTTACCTCACAGGGTGAATTTACTCACACAAAACAAGGGATCTCTCATCCATTCCCACCTGTCCATGCTTCAGCTAGCATTGTAGATGATGGGGTTTTGATTCCTCATAAACACCTTTTTTTCTGAGGATGTGCTCTAGGTCGTGCAGGAGGCCAGCAAACCTACTACTAGGAAACCCTTATCTAAATGAAAAAAGTTTTCTATTTGGTGTCTGTTTCTGTCAGAAAAATATGTATTAGTATATGTATTGGTAATATGCTTAGTGCATTTAGAGCTTGAAAAAGGTTAACATATTTATTCTATTTTACACTGCATAAATCTGTACAAATTGCAGAAGCTTTCTGACCTTGTATTGTCATGAAATATGCGCAGCTAAAATCTTTGCTTATGCCTTGGAAATTTACTGAGAAGCAGATGATTTCTGCTTGTGTCAGGAAAATAATGAATAGAACAATATCACTTTTATAAATGTTATGAAACTTAGACAAGGAGTTCCGCTTGTGCTGTGAGAAAATACACAGCTGCAGAAGCTATAGATAATTAGAACAAAGACTGCATGAAAATATGATCTGCAATCAGCATTTGCTTGTGTCTGAGCTAGAAAAGTACCTTGAAATGTAACACATGCATTAGAACTATACAATAGAAGCTTGTAACGGGCTAGTGCCCACCAAGGCCAGGTTGTTTTTCTCAAAAAGTTTCTCACAAATCTAGTCATGTCAGCAGAAAATCTGAGTAACATCTGCTATAGAACAATACTGAAAGTTGTGTTTGATTATGTCAGCTATAGAAGGCCATGTCTTGTAAAACAGTATAAGAATAGCATGCTTCCTGTTAGTAGTTAGGCAAAATCCTGTATTTGCATGTTTTTGTCTCCTTGCTGCAAGTTATTAAATGTGCCTTAACTGAACCTTACGTGTATTGGTCTTTGAAGTTTTTTCCTTTGACAGATTGGTCTTTCGGACTGGAAACCCTCACTTCGCCTCGGATCAGACAGGCCAGGTGGCTTGAAACCGTACGGGGAAGAAACCACATTGGTTCTTCTTATTTGAAAAGCCCTCCGACTGAATTGTCGTACAAAAGAGGCCAGCCACTTTCTGATCTGTGACTGAAGGACGGGTTTACACGAATCAGGTGATCAATCACAAAGGCTCAGGTAAGGTGAATCTACCTATTTTTTTCTGTTTTAGATCAGGGACTAGATTTGTATTGTTTTGTTGAAACTTTGTTTTTACAAGTCAGGGACAAAAAGATTACTGTCTTGTCATAGATCAGGGAAACAGAGCAGGTAGGCAGTTATTCTGTAGAGACTATAACAAAATCCGTGGTACCACGTTAAAAAATAAGGAGTTATGTAACGATTAAAAGGATAGAACAAAATGGGTAATAATTGCACAAAAAGGTCCCAAAATCCGCCGTTAACCGAAGACGCGAAATACATGCAGTCACAGCGTGCTGATAATATTAAATACTACTCAAAATGGGTTAATAAGTATGAATTTGATGGTAAATTAGAAAAATCCTTGCTTATCAAACTTGTCAAACAGCATAAAACCAATTCTAAAGGTCAGGTAAAAAAGCAACGTCAATTAGGAATTCCTCAGGCACACAGGTGGATTGAGGAAGTAAACCGTAGGGAACAAAAGAATAATGATTCAAAAGCAATGTTTCTAGATAAGGAGGACAATAACTTAGTAATAGCATCGGCCCCTCCGCCTCCCTTACTAGAATATGAAGCAAGTGAACAAGTTAGTCCACCCCCGCGATATCCTGCTGTCATTGTAAATAGAGACACTAGAAAAGTGAAACAGTTTATTAGAGATCCCATCGAGACCAGATCTCGAACACGGGCAGGTAATTCAAAAGGGGACATTGAGCTATATCAGATGGGTAGGAATTCACGATCTATGAGTGAAGAAGAAATATGCCCACTCATAGAAGTGCCTAATCCTCAAGCAGGGCAAGATTGTCAGTTCCCAACTATCCTAGTGTATAGAACCTGGACTCCAGAAGACATCCGGAAAGCCACTGAGGGAATTCCCCATCCAAAAGTTAATTTTTGAAAGTTCTTAGAAGATTTGTAAGGAATGAGGCTAAGTTATAATTTAAACAGAGAAGAGGTAGAAAAAGTAGTCAGACAAATTGTGGGACCAGATTGGCACATGATTAGTGGCAACTGGAATCCCCATGATGCTGCGCTCAGGCCCCTCCCACATAGCAGTGCAGAGCTAGACAACAGAGTGAAAGTTCTTACAGACCGTATCTCTGAGAAATGGAAGCCTAGAGCAAACTGGTCTTGCATTAATCAATGCATCCAACAAGAAGGCAAAACTGTTGACAGATATTATGCCAGACTGTTAGAATGTTTTAATAACCATTGTGGAATGCAGGTTCCTGAAGATCAGACACAAGATTCCCCATATGAGCAGCAGTTAAATAATGCATTTTTGAAAGGCAGTATTGCACCCATAAGCAGTTTTATTACAAAGCACATGGTAGATCATCGTAAAAGCAGATTACAGTCATTACTTGAATATGCTAGGCATGCCGAAAGGCATTTTAATAGCAAAAAGAAAAAGAAAGCCCAAGTATTTTCTGTAGAAGATGGAGCAGAAGTTTATGCAGTACAGTCCGGGAAAAAGAGCAAGAGAAATGCCTGAGGAAACAAACAATCTGATCAGCGATCAGAGGACTTTGAAGGGCGAAAGAAAAGGGGTGAATGTTTTAAATGCGGTAAAAAGGGACACTTGGCAAGGGATTGCAAGAAAAACAAGAAGGCAACCAAGGAAGACAAGGAGGGTGAGGACTGATTATATGATAGTCAAGAATCACTAGAAGGGGATAGCAGAGAAGGGACAAATGAGGATGTGATAGAAGGAGTAGAAGATGCGACAGAAGAAATGGAGGAATTGCAGGAAGTTATGGATAGTGAAGAAAATGAAATATTGGATTTAGCTTTATTGAGCTTAGAGCTCTATTTAGCAGACATGAAACCATAATTACACTCCTGGTAGAAGGGAGGGAAGTCAGATTATTGTGTGACTCAGGGGCATTACGGACCCTGATACATCCCTCCAAACTGCCAGAGAATTCAGAGTCACCTGATTACATACTTTTGAAAGCAGCTAATGGACAGCTGCATCGGGAGCCCCTCTCCCATAATATTGCGATAACTGATCCTGTTTCAGGATTGACCCAGAAAAGCAAAATTGTTCTTTCTGCAAAGTGCCCAGTGAATCTCTTGGGCAGAGACCTTATGCAGCTATTTGGTATAGCAGTAGTTCCGACTATGCAGGGTATGGAAGCACAGCGACAAATTGATACCTTTGCAGTGCAATCGGGGGTGAAATGTTTTATTGGTACAGCCAGGACTTGGTTATGACTGGTCCAGGGGCAGTAACTGAAGAGTTGATGAACGTAGCCATCAGCAAGTTCCCCTCCCTTGACATTGATAAACAGCATTTGTTGCACTGTATTATTGTAACACACCAGGACCTGATAAGGAATATGAGCAAGAATTGTTTAGAAATTGTGCAAACAGATTGATATTACGTAATCTGTACTGGGACACAGAAGGGAACAGTGTAGCCAGCTGTTCATTGCACCAGGAGTTCTTTGCACTTTATAAATCTAATTGATTACCACATGTTAGCTTAACTAAGGATAAGAATGTAAAATGGGTAGACTTAGGAGAAAAAGTCACGAGATGGGAAAAACAGACAGAGTTAAAACTGTCAGAACAGGGAATACAAATGGAGAAGTTGAATTGGATAACTCAGACCCACCCAGCTGTACACTTGCAGTCTAGCAAGGACAGCTGATTAGCACTCCTATTGAAGGAGGAAGAGAATGCCTTACAGAATATACCAGAAACTCTTTGGTCAACAGGAAAGTCAGATGTAGGACTTATTCGTACAGCGGGACCAGTTACTATTACGCCAAAGTCAGCATTTAGACCACAGAAAAGACAGTATTCCTTAAGAAAAGATGCAGAGGTAGGAATCAAACCTATTATAGCAGCTTTACTTAAGGAAGGGGTGCTGGTGGAATCTCCTGATTCACCATGTAACACGCCCTTATTTCCTGTTAAGAAAGCAAATGGAGAATGGCGTATGGTCCAAGATTTAGAAGCTGTAAATGACGCAGTAATACAGACCCACACACCCTGTTGAATGATTTAAAACCTCAACAGAAATATTTTTCTATGGTAGATATCAGCAATGCGTTCTTCTCGATACCGATACACCCTGACAGCCAGTATTGGTTTGCATTCATATTTCAGGGGAAAAGGTATACATATAAGCGACTACCACAGGGATATTGTGAAAGTCCGACAATATTCTCAGAAGAAATGGCAAGTAACTTGGTGGGATTTACCTCACCGAGAGGTAGTCAGATTTTACTTTATGCTGATGATATCCTGCTGGCGGCCCCCACCCAGCAAGATTGTAAAGAAGATACCATAGCGCTATTACAATTTTTAGCCACTGAAGGACATAAAGTAAACAAAAATAAACTGCAGCTTTGGAAAAAACAAGTTAAATACCTGGGATATGTAATATCCAAGGAGGGTAGGACATTAGATGAGGACTGAAAAATAGCGATTTTACAAGCACCAAAACCCACTACCAAGAAGGAAATGATGTCCTTCCTGGGTACGACTAATTTTTGCCAGAGCTGGATTCCAAACTATGCTTTGGAATCTGCACCGCTGACTAACCTGATTTATAAAAAGCCTATGGCAGCACAGGATTTTTTACAATGGACACCAGAAGCAGAATCTGCTTTCTGCAAACTGAAACAGTTAATAGCGTCCTCATTAGTTTTAGGATTACCAAACTATCATAAATGTTTTTTCCAAACTGTAGATAAGCAAGGTTATATGACATCAGTGTTAACACAACAGCATGGGGACAAGTTCCTTATTACTCATCACAACTGGACCCAGTGGCACAGTCTTTACCTCACTGTGTGCAAGCAGTAGTTGCAGCTGCAATGGCAGTACAGGCTTTGGCCTCAGTAGTTTTGTTCCACCCTCTCACATTGAGAGTGCCTCATGCAGTCGCAATTATTTTACTGCAAGAGAAGGTAGCATATCTTTCCCCTGCTAAGCATCTTTCCTGTATGACTATATTGTTGAGCCAACCTCATATGACAATTGAACGATGCACGACTTTGAACCCTTCTACCTTGCTCCCAACCCCTGCAGATGGCACACTGCACAGCTGCCTGCAGGTGATTGAACAAAAGACACTGCCTAGTAAAGATCTCACGGATGTCCCCTTGGATGATGCCGAGGTGACATACTACGTGGATGGCTCGTGCAAAAGGGGTCCTGCAGGACAGAACCTAGTAGGATATACAGTAGTTTCTGATACTGACACTATAGAAGCGAAATCTTTACCACACAATTTATCTGCACAAGCAGCAGAATTGATTGCCTTGACACGGGCATGTACCTTAGCAAAGGGTAAATGTGTGAACATTTTTACTGACAGTCAGTACGATTTTCCTACTGTACATGTTTTCTTGCAACAGCGGAAAAATCGAGGAATGATAACATCTACTGGCAAACCAATCAATCATGCACAGTTTATTTTAGATCTCTTAGACTCTATTCAGTTACCTCAGAAAGTAGCTATTTGTAAATGCACAGCTCATACCAAGCAACAGGATAGGATTTCAAAAGGTAATGCGAGAGCTGATACAGCTGCAAAGCAGGCAGCTTCAGAAGTATTTCTTTTGAATGAGGAATTACAACCCTCTGAGATTTTAGATGTAGAAATGTTAAAGACAATGCAGACACTTACTATGCAAGCTGAAAAGCAAAGATGGGTAAAACGAGGAGCAATTCTCGAAAAGGGGCTATACATGTCTAAAGAAGAAGAAGTATTGCCATCTAATTTGTTTAGATATGCAGCTTTGTTGAGCCATGGGCAGTGCCGTGTCTCAACAGGGGGGATGGTACAGCTGGTGAACCAAGTGTTCATGACATACGGATTCTTAAACTACTCTAAAAAAATTTTGTTCGATGTGCCACGTTTGCAATAAACATCATGCACAAGGGGCATTAAAGCCCAATCAAGGGAGTTTCCCTATACCACCATATCCATTTCATACTATCTGTATGGATTTTATAGAATTGAACAAATGTGAAAATAAAAAGTATTGTCTTGTCATTGTAGATATGTTTT
Source organism: Protopterus annectens (assembly GCF_019279795.1). Lineage (NCBI taxonomy): Eukaryota > Metazoa > Chordata > Ceratodontiformes > Protopteridae > Protopterus > Protopterus annectens. The sequence continues at coordinate 607,149,936 of NC_056749.1, read as the reverse complement.
CCAGATGGGTGGAAGCCTTTCCAACTAAAAATCCAGATGCGGCAACTGCGGCGAAAATTCTTGGTAAAGAAATCATTCCTAGATTCAGCATTCCGGAAAGGATCTACAGTGACAACGGCACACACTTCATAAACCAGACCATACAACAGTTAAGTAAACATTTTGGTATTTCTTTAAAAAATCATTGTGCATACCACCCACAATCTGCAGGGCTAGTGAGAGGCATAATGGGATTTTAAAGAGTAAGCTATTGAAGTTAATAGTAGAAACACAGAGGAATTGGGTGTACTGTCTGCCCCTGGCACTGTTGAGCATGAGAACTGTTCAGAATGCAAAAGGATTGACTCCTTTTGAAAAACTATTTGGAAGGGCTTATTATATACCTCAGTGGAAACCTCTCATGCCCGCAGACCAGTAAGCTAACTGTACACTAGCTGAGTACATGAGAAACTTGTTAAATTCTAAACATCTGTTGCAGTCAAATTCTGTTTCAGATAAAGAACAAACCAGACTGTCAGAAGTGGCAGTGGTCCCAGGTACCTGGATCTGGGTGAACACAATAAAGAAAAATAATTGGGCATCACCAAAGTGGGAAGGTCCATATGAAGTGCTTCAGTCGACACCCACTGCAGTCAAGATAGCAGAGCACACCTCCTGAATCCACCTGACACATTGCAAACTAGTTAAGAACTTTGAACTGGACAAAAATCTTGTCACATGCCAAGAGTAAAAATGATAGAGTCCAGAAAAAACAGGAATGCAGAACAACCCTTTCCTCAGAAGTATTGCATAATCATCCTATTAACTGTACTAGTGATAATAATCTTTTTGCTGTGACCTTTCCTTTTCCCAGCCACACAGACTGAACTGAATAAACGTGAAGCGTTACTTATAGACTGGCATCCAAACTTTAACACTTACCAGGCAATTAAATATGTGTATGCTGAGACTTTCAATGTTTCGAATTGCTGGATTTGCACAGCTTTGCCGACAGTATACGGGAGGTTATTAATTACTACGGTCCCCCTTGGGGTCAATGAGACCTGAGAAAATTTGATTTATGATACCTCAACCATTACATCACAAGATAAAATAGCATTGCACTTGTCTGTTCCACAAAAGGGAACTGTGTGTTTTTATAAAAATGATACTGTTCAGGTGGGTTGGAGCAATTGCAATGTGACTGTTCCTTATAAATGTTACACTGAAGGTAACAATGCAGATTTTCATTGTAATGCAAACTATGATTCATTTCTTGGATTGATGCACAAAACAATTGATGAAGTAAAACATAATTCTGTTCTTTATAAACAACTGTCTGTAATTGATAGAAAAATGTTTCATGCAGGGCAAGTGTATATTCACAGTAAGGTTACTACTAAAGTAGAGGACTGTTATTTTGTGTGTGGCAGAAAGACATACAAATGATTACCTGAGTATTGGTCTGGCAGTTGTTTTTTGGGTTACCTGGTTCCGGCCATACGACACACTGCAGTTTTGCCTCGAGAAAAAATTCTAAATGTCCGAGAGGTCGTCAAGAAACCTGTAAATCCAGTGGGACAAATCGATGCACGTTGAAAAAAACATCATTCTATAGGCAATGGACTGACACATATGGACTTGAGTGATAGTGTTATATCATGGGCAGGCATATTACCAGCATATGGAACAGTGAAATCGATCTGGGAGCTGAGAAAACTGTCTAAACTTCTCGAAGTAATGAGCAATGCAACTTTTTCCGCTCTTGAATTGGTGACTGATGAACTGAATGCCATGAGAACTGTAGTGCTTCAGAACCGCATGGCTCTCGACTTCAACCCTAGTGGCGAGAGGTGGTACTTGCGCTTTAATCCAGGAAGAGTGCTGTTCGTATATTACTGACCATAAAACACGAGATAGACAATCATCTTGAGGTAATTCAGCAAGTGTTGGCCATGACCAAACCAGGCCCAAACCCACTGACAGACTTTTTCCAGAAATGGTTTGGGGGTGGGATACCATCCTAATGAACATCCTGATTGCCATTTGTGTAGGAATGCTCCTACTGGGAGTATGTGTTTGTTGTGGCATCCCCTGCATGAAAAGACTGATTAAAGACTTTATAGACATGTCAGTTTCTGAAACCTTATATCAAAGTATTGAGTTTGAAGAACTGTTAAATGATTGAAAATGCTTTCATAAGTTTAAACTGAATGACTCTCTTAACTGTAAATCCTAAGTGGAAGAGGTTAAGAGAAGAAAACAAACTGTTTATGCTAATTTTGAAAGTAGAATAAAAGTATTAAAAGGGGGAAATGTCAGAAAAATATGTATTAGTATATGTATTGGTAATATGCTTAGTGCATTTAGAGCTTGAAAAGGGTTAACACATTTATTCTATTTTACACTGCATAAATCTGTACAAATTGCAGAAGCTTTCTGACCTTGTATTGTCATGAAATATGCGCAGCTAAAATCTTTGCTTATGCCTTGGAAATTTACTGAGAAGCAGATGATTTCTGCTTGTGTCAGGAAAATAATGAACAGAACAATATCACTTGTATAAATGTTATGAAACTTAGACAAGGAGTTCCATTTGTGCTGTGAGAAAATACACAGCTGCAGAAGCTATAGATAATTAGAACAAAGACTGCTTGAAAATATGAACTGCAATCAGCATTTGCTTGTGTCTGAGCTAGAAAAGTACCTTGAAATGTAACACATGCATTAGAACTATACAATAGAAGCTTTTAATGGGCTAGTGCCCACCAAGGCCAGGTTGTTTTTCTCAAAATGTTTCTCACAAATCTAGTCATGTCAGCAGAAAATCTGAGTAACATCTGCTGTAGAACAATACTGAAAGTTGTGTTTGATTACGTCAGCTATAGAAGGCCATGTCTTGTAAAACAGTATAAGAATAGCATGCTTCCTGTTAGTAGTTAGGCAAAATCCTGTATTTGCATGTTTTGTCTCCTTGCTGCAAGTTATTAAATGTGCCTTAACTGAACCTTACGTGTATTGGTCTTTGAAGTTTTTTTCCTTTGACACTCTCATAACCTGCACCCATTAACTGTGAATGTTCCTTTGGTTCTCTCTTATTTGTGTGAGCTGCTTAATGCTGGTTTGGCTTATTCTTCTATTAAGGCCAACTTATCAGCTCTTTCTGCTTCTCTGCCTTTAACTCCTCCTTTAGCTTCTAGATTTGAGGCTAAGCAATTTCTTAAACATGTCCTTAATATTAGACTCCCATGAAGCTTGTTCCTTCTCCCTGGGATCTTAATTTTGTTCCGGAGAAATTGAGTCAGGCTCCTTTTGAGCCTTCTGTTTTAGCATTGTTCTTGGAAGACAGTTGTTTTGTTAGCTCTTAATGCTGTCAGATAGTTGTCTGAGATACAAGCCATTATGGCTTGTGTGCCTTTTTTCATATTCAATGAGAACAGGGTGTCCTTGCGTACTACTACTCCTTTTATGCCTAAGGTGTTTAATGAGTTGTCACTTAATCAGTCTATTAATTTGCCTACTTTTTTCTCCACTCTGCAGTCTGACAGTGAGAGGGTGCTGCATACTTTGAACGTGCATAGACATCATAGATTTTATTTGGATAAGATTAAAGCTATCAGAAAATCTGATCAGTTTGTTTCCTTTCATCCTAGGTCTTTAGGATTAGCTGTTTGAAAGCAAACTATTGCAACTTGGATTCCAAAGGCAATTTCTTTTTGTTATTCTTTTCGTGGCAACATCCTTCCTTCTTCTGTAAAGGCTCATTCTGCTAGAGCTGTGGCTTCTTCTAATGCTTTTTTCAAGGGCTTAGACATCAAATTTATTCTTGAAGCTGCTACCTGGACTTCTGTGCATACCTTTGCCAAACATTACCAGTTGGATGGTATCTCCAGAGCTTGAGCTGGCTTTGCTGATGCTATTCTTCATGGCTTCTTGGAGGGCTCTGCTGCTTCCTCCTCCCAAATTTCTTCTTTAGCTTTGGCACTCTCCCATAAGTAATGAGTACTGCAGCGGTGAATGTAAGGCCATTGTACAGCTTTGTAAAATCTTAGCATAACAGTAGATGTCCTTGTCTTCACTTCTGCACTATTCACTTCCTCCCTCCATCCCCTTGATCTTTTTCCCTTCTTGGATGTGCAGGTTCTCTTTGGTTTTACTTGGACTGCTGTTCCTACTGGGGCAATCAGTTCTGAGGATGGTATGCCTGAACATCACCTTTATGCCCTATGCTGCATGAAGAGCATTTTGGTGACTTGTAATGTACCATAAAGCAATAGTAGCCTTTGGCAGACTGGCCGGAACGTGGGCTTCCATGGCAGGGAATCCCATATGTAATGAATACTGCAGAGGTGAAGGCAAGGACATCTACTGTTATGGTATGATTTTACATAACTGACTTTACTTGTCATTCAGCTCTCCCTATGGCCAAAGGGTAAAAAGAAAAGACTCTGAACCTTTCTAAGCAAAAAAAAAAAAAGCTCATAGCCCTAAAGGATAGAACAAAAACTCCTTGTGTAAAATCAACCTCAAAAGAGTTAACAAAGAATTCATGAGCAAGATCAAATGCTGCAGAGCTAATTATGCACTAAACTGTTACTTCAACAAAGGAAAACACAAAGACCTTCTTTAATTATGTAAATAACCTCAAAAATAATATCTGCATTGTGACAAGCTTATCTTTACCCAAGGTTAAAGCTAACATTTCTGAAGTTAAACTTTGTTCCAAATTCTCCTCTCTGTCACCTCCAAACTACTGATTACAAAGCATTTAGTCCATACTCCCCTGATAATTACCTTTTGACAGATAATAAAAAAGTAGTTTCCTGGCTAATAAACTGCAGCTCTGTGGGTCCAGATGTCATGCTAGGCTGTTCCTGGTTAGTATGACACACCCTCATCAGACTGCTTCTTAATGACTCCAGATGGCTGAAGAACAGCTGGAGCAGTTCCCCTACACAAGGGAGGCCAAATACAGACCCTGGCAACTATGACACTATCAGCCTTACCAGACTCCTTTGCAAGTTAATGGAAGGTATCATCATGGACATCATAAACAGAGACATAGAAAACCTGAAATGTCTAGAATTTAACTGAACTTTGTAGAAGAGATTATGCCTGTTAAACTTAGATGATTTTCTTGAAAGAGTCACAGATGGTCTAGATAAAGGTAACTCTATGCACCCAACTTACCTCAATTTATATAAGGCTTTTAACACAATAACCTACTCTAGAATCATAAACAAACCTGGGTAAGATAAGCATAATATAAATCTGTATGTAACCCACTAGACTGCCAAATGGCTCACTGATAGGCACCATTCTATGAGACTTAATGGCACATCGTCCTTTAAAGGGGCATCTCCTCTTAGACAAAAGAGGTTATCATTCCTCTCTTGTCCCTCATCAGACCCCACATTAAAGCACAATATGACCTTCAGTATGTACCTGTTCAAACACCTAACCTAACTTGGGAATTCCAGAGCACTCCCACCACTAAAATCTCAGGAATGAGTTCCTTGAGTTACCCAGAACATCAAAAATCCTTGCTTCTTTTCTCTGTTTCCTGCAGATTCTTATGGGACAATATGTGCCTGGGCTATAAAGCTGTAAATAGCTCTCAACTGCAAAGAAAAGGGACATCAGTCTGTATTACAATGAAAATAGGAATTGACATGACAGATTTCTTGCCAAGAATCCCCCACCTGTGGAACAAACTTCTGCTTTCTGTAAAGCATCACATGTGCCTCACTATCTTCATATCTAAATTAGACAAATGAATGGGAAAGTGCAAGTTTAGTTGTGGCCTAGTCCCTTACCCATAATGCACAGGGGGAATACATAGTTTGGCACACCAGTGGGATTGCTGTGGTTTCAGAATGCATGCCTTGTCTTTTGCCTGTTAGCAACCTGTGCATGTACAGGCATTTACAAAAATTGTGAGGAGAAGCTGTGTACCAAGAGGTACATGCAGTCTTTAGCTGGAGCGAGAAGGAGACTGAGAACTTACAGGCACTTGAGAAATTTGTTTTGGTCTATTCAACTTGGTCATATTTTACACTGGAGGAATAAGGAAGACAAATAAGTGGCTAGAGGTTGCATTTGCTGCTGTCAAATTGGAGAAACAATGGAGCAGTTAAAAGGGACCACCCTAAGATGAAGCTATGTCAGTCCAAAAGGAACTTGAGCATGCTTGTTCCAAAGTCAACAAACTCAAAAAGGATATAGCAGACATTTGAAATAATATACATAGATGAGAGAAAACAAGTCTGGTCCCTGAGTCAAAGTGACAAAAAAGGCCAAATTCAGACCTAAGTTGACATTTCGTAATGAGAGAGTAGTAAAGATGAGTTGCTACAGCAGTTGTAGATTTTCAAGAACCCCAGTCTTGATCCGATAACCAAGTACCATAAACCATGAAACAGAACCTGCTTGAAAGATATTAAGTGATTATAAATGTGACTTAGAGATTGTGAACAAATGAAGGATTATGAAAAGTTTTTTGCTAATCACAGTGAAATGACTAAAAAAAAGCAAGATAATTTGGCTCATCTTGTACAAGAGCAAAAAGAAATCATATAGAAACATGCAAACTCCTTTTCTGCATAAAATGCATTAGACTGCACTTCATCAAAAACAGTGTGCAATGTGAATATTAAAAATGAAAGAAGCCTGTATGTGTATGAGTTAAAGGTACACCTCAGCAAAAGCAAAATTTAGATAAAATGTGTAAAATGAATGAAAACACTATTAGTTTGCTGCATAAAATGAAAACATAGAGTTAGTCCTGTAAGGCAGATTAACTTACTGCTAAGTGTAAAAAAATGACAATGCTGAGAACAGGACTCAAGACAATGTCCAGTAGGAAACAATAGCCCATATGGAGGTTGATAGGATTCAGAGCAAGGTCCACAGGGGAAACTGAACCCATCTGGAACCTGAACAAGGTTCATGAGGAAGCATTAGTCCACCTAGCAAAACAGAAAAGCTGAAATGAAGATGAAGCTAAGAAAAACATATCCAAAAGTCTAGTGTCACTAAGACAGGATAGCTTTACGGCACTAGACAAATAGACTTCAAAATGAAATGTCAACAGCAGATCTATTGCTTGAACATATGCAGACACCACTCAGGAAAGAAAGGGTATGTAAATAGCTCAGATGACTAAATAAGCCACTGACAAGAAAACGGAGACAGTTATGAAATTAAGTGAAATAAAAAGCCAAAAGACACTAGGGTTGTTAACAGACGCAATTATATTGAGCTCTTATGTGGCTCTGATCTGATCTAAAAGAGTTGGAGCTTATTTAAAATGCAGAAACTTAATACAGATTTACGAGACTATGATGCAGCATTGACACAGAATCTGCACCATAGCACAGCTGGAGGGGGATCTTTTGGGTATGTGGAAAGATCCTACCCCAGAGGCTAATGAAATGGACTGTGAAGATGAGTCTGGCAACTTGCTGGAAGAACTGAAACTTGTTGACACCCTAACTCAAGCAGTTACTTAGTCTACTAGCCAGCTTGGTGCACTGACATTAGGAAATGATAAACTCAACAATATACTGGGGAATGAAAAGCAAAATATGGAGAAAGTAAAGTCCTCATTAGATTCAGCTTGTTCAAAATTAAGCTCTGCTGTCCAGAAACTAGAGAGCTGTTACTCAGTGCAAGTCAACAGTGAAGATTCTTTATAGAAGAAGCAAGAACAAACAAATGACCTACAGGGTAAAAAGTGTCAGGGACTGTGAAACGCAATACAGGTTGTAAATTCATAATACTGCAGCCTCCAGGTTAAATGCCAGATCCTGTTATTATCTTGGTGGTGCTGCAGTAGCGTTGTCGCCTCACAGTTAGACGTTGCCCGTTCGATTCTCAGTTAGAGCGTCTTCTGTGTAGCGACATGCGTGAATGGGCGTTCCTTCGTTGAAGGTTGTGCGGTAGGCCCGGCAAGCCAGTACGTAAAACTCTACTGCCAATCATTAGCGGACCGGAGTTCCGCTGTGGCGACCCCTAACCGTGAAAAGCCGAAAGACCCAAGTCTTATCATTCAACATCACACACACTGGCATCTCTGCTTTGATTATAGTCTTTGAAAAAGTATCTATATGTTCATTCATTCATTTTCTGATATCTGTCTATTTCAGTGTTGTATGAGAGTCGAAGTATATCCAGGAACTCAGCCATGTGTTTCAAAATTTTGAGTATACAATATATTTTTTTTTCTGCTCTGTATCTTCACAAAGCTATATTCTCCAAAGTCACAAGTTGCATATATTTTAAAACTGCTTTAGATTTCTCTTATTTGACATGATATATAGACATGACTAAATAAAAAATATAATTGAGGGTGTTTAATTTGGCTTTTCATTTTTAATATGTATAACAACATATGTTAATTACATTGAGGCTATATTCTCTGACATATCCTCTAGGAATGGGCTTTACTTTGGCCCAATGCATGTCCATTCTACTTGGGAATAATATATATTTTAAAACTGCACAATCTGTTAATCATTTATTGCTAAATCCACTTACATAATTTGTGTAGTTTTGGTGCATCATTAGCAGATATAGTCTCTTGAGGCCCTGTTGACAGAGTATTGTGGTTGACGTAAAACTGTATCACTTTACTTAAGAGAATGTGAAGAATCAATATGTTATGCTTCTTCCAAAGAGTCAAAGATTTTAGTACTTTCAGGTAAAAGCATTTTGATTCTTGCCGGAAATAACAGGGTAACTTTGATGTCTTTATTTTTAAGCTTTCATTAAAAGTAGGTATGCCTTTCTTTTGTTAATCACCTTTGTAATCATTTCAAATCTCACAGTATTTTCTCTAATCCTAATAGGAGGGTTGGACCAGATTGATTTTAATACTTAGTTTTTCTCCATATTAGACATGAACATTGTAATCATGGAGCATGGAGGTGCATTTTTTCCCATTGGAGGTGATACTAAAGATCTGTGTGCTCTTTTGGTACCAAAAGACAAGGCTTCAGGTAAGACCAGATTTTTATCTAACCATATTATTAAGAAATTATAAATTATGATATTGTTTCTTGTGATCCTGTTTTCCACATCATCAGGTTTTTCAATAAGCAAATTTTGTTTTAACAAGAGCTTGGGTTTTCTAGCCACAGAGTCATCTAAGGCATCTTCCATACAGCTGATTTGTATACTTTGTTGATTTTCTAAATTTTGCTGATTTTCTAAGTTTCCTATTAAGTCTCTTTGTGCTTTTATTCTTATTTTAAAGTACTCATTTTAGAGACAATTTAATCCATCTACAGAGAAATATCCTGTACACTTGCACATCTCTCTCTCTCTATATATAGTGGATATAAAAAGTATACACACCCTCGTTAAAATGTCAGATTTTTGTGATATAAAAAAATGAAACCACAACAAATATTTCAAAACTTTTCCCACCTTTAATGTGACCTATAACCTGTACAATTCAATTGAAAAACAAATCTGTAAGGGGAAAAATATAAAAAATAAAAATTGTGCAATAAGCTGATTACATAAGTGTGTACACCCTTAAACTAATACATTGTTGAAGCACCTTTTGATTTAATTATAGCATTCAGTCTTCTTGGGTACACACCTGCCATCAATTAAAGAGACTCTGATTAACCCCAAATAAAATTTAGCTGTCCTAGAAGGATTTTCCTGACATTTACTCAGTTGCCTGCTACAGCAAAAGCCATGTTTCACAGAGAGCTTACAAAGCATCAAAGAGATCTGATTGTTGAAATGTATCAGTCAGGAGAAGGGTACAAACACTTTTTCCACAGCATTTGATATACCATGGAACACAGTGAAAACAGACATCAAAAAGTGGAGAAAATATGAGACAACAGTGACGTTGCAATGAACTGGACATCTCTCCAAAACTGATGAAAAGACAAGACGAAAACTTCTCAGCTTGGCTGCCAAGAGACCTACAGTAACACTGAAAGAGCTGCAGGAATTTCTGGCAAGTACTGCTTGTGTACTACATGTGGCAACAATCTCCCATATTCTGCATATGTCTGGGCTGTGGGGTAGGGTTTCAAGATGGAAGCCTTTTCTTACACAGAAAAACATCCAGGCCCAACTAGAATTTGCAAAACAATACATCATGTCTTCCAAAATCATGTGGGAAAATGTATTATGGTCTGATGAGACCAAGGTTGAACTTTTTGGCCACAATTCCAAAAGGTACGTTTGGAGCAAAAACAACACTTCACATCACCAAAAGAACACCATCCCCACAGTGAACCATGGTGGTGTCAGTATCATGCTTTGGGGTTGTTTTTCTTCAGCTGGAACTGGGGCTTTAGTCAAGGTGGAGGGAATTATGAACAGTTCCAAATGCCAATGACTTTTAGCCCAAAACCTTCAGGCGTCTCTAGAAAGCTGAAGATGGAGAGGAATTTCACCTTTAAACATGACAATGACCCCAAGCATACATCCAAATCAACAAAAGAATGGCTTCACCATAGGTTCATAGGTTGGTACTAGGCTATCGGCCTTAGGGACTATACAAACCTAGCCATAACAATTCCCTGGATATTTCTTCCCACAATATTTACTTCTCTGGACCCCTGTCTAGCAGGGTGACTGACATGATCCCCAGGGTGAATTCCCTATCTCCCATCCAATCGTCAAGTTTCCTTTTGAAGAGGGCCAATGAGGCACTCTGCTTGGCATGTATGGGCAGTCTATTCCAGAGTATGGGGAGTCTCTGGATCAGGAACCTATCCCTCCAGCATGTTTTGTTCATTGTGTTGACAAGGTTTAGATCCCTGGAGCCTGTGGCTCTGAGGGATTAGGATTTCTTTAAGTGGAGCATGTCCAACAGCTCAGGGTTTGACATGGCCTTGTATGTTAAGCAGAGATTGCCTCTGAGTAGACGATATGCCACAGAGTATAGCTGGAGTTTTTTTAGACAGTCAGCATATGGCATCTGCTTTAGGCCTGTGATTCTTTTAGTGAGGTATTTCTGTGGCCTTTCCAGCTGTTGCAGATGTCTTGTGAGGTACATACCAAATGGGGCATTATACTCTATAATGGGTCTAGTGAGGGATGAATACAGTGGGACAATGACCTCCTTTTTTCTGGATGAAAAGCCCTTAGTGATGAGGTGTGCCACATAGAAGGATTTCCTGACTGTTGTGGTGATGTGGTTATCGAAAGTGAGACCACTGTCTACCTGTGTCTGTAAGTCTCTCATCACACTTTCGATCTTTAGTGTACTGCCACCTATGGGGTAATTCATGGGTACATGTTTTTTTCCAAAGGGGATAACTATACATTTCTTGGCATTATGCTTGAACCCATGGCTCTGGCACCAGGCATCAGTTTCTGTAAGGCCCTTTTGTAGAATATCCACATCATTTGGAGATTCACTAATGGCTCCCAGTTTGCAGTCATCTGCGAACTTTGTTAGCCAGAGTCCCTTAGTGTTGGCCTGTACTTCAGAAAAGTAGATGCCAAACAAGAGTGGTTCCAGGACTGAACCTTGAGGTTCTCCACTTGTCACTTGTCTGGAGCTGGATTTGGAGTCAGCTACTTTTACAGTCTGGGTTCTGTCAGTAAGCCAGTTGGCAATCCAATCGAGTGACATAGGGATTTATGCCCAGCTTAGTAAGTTTATCTATGATTCCAGAGTGGGGGATGGTGTCGAAGGCCTTGGCGAGGTGCAGTTAGGCTGTGTGGACCACCTTATCCTTGTCCACATTTCTGGAGACTGATTCAAAGAAGCCAATCAGATTCAGGAGACAAGATCGGCCCTTCACAAACCCAAACTGATTGGGGTCCAGTGTTTGAAGCTTGCCAATGTCTTTGTTTATAAGTTCCATGCCCTTGCAGATCAGGCTTGTCAGACTGATGGGGTGGTAGTTCCCAGGATCCAAGGTGGATCCCTCCTCGTAGAGTGGGATAACTGTAGCTGTGTGCCACTCAGTGGACACGAAGCCTGAGGCAAGGCTATGATTAAACATGACACATAGGTGAGGTGCCAGTTCATTTTGTAGTTCATGTAGTACACAGCCTGAGATGTCATCTGGTCCCATGGATGCTGTATTCTTAGGTTTGGAGAGTGTGATTTCTACCTGTGTGGCCGTAATTACCAGAATTTGGCAGTCTTTTGTTATTGAGATAGGCCCTTTTGGGAGTGAGAGGGGGGTGAAGTTGGCACTAAATTGATCTGCCAGGATATTGGCAATATCCTTGGGATCAGTATATTTAATGCCATTCTGTTGTAACTCAGAGCAGATCTGAGCATTACCATTTAGATGCTTGACATAACTATAGAATGCCTTGTGGTTGTCTTTGGAATCTTTGGCAATTTTATTTTCGTAACTAGCATTTGAGGATTTTATGAGGGATCTCAGCTTCTTAATGAGGCTAGTGAGGGTGTTTTTTGCATCCTGGGATTTTCCGCTTTTCTGCAACAGTTTCTTCCTTCTGTTGTATAGTTTGTTTATAGCAGGGGACCACCAGATTGGCTTTCTTTTTTTGGAGAAGAGCATCTTGCTATTTGGGATGGCACGATTCATGCACGAGTAGATATGCTCGTGCAGTGCCTTAGTGTAGGATTCTGCAGTCTAACTTTCAGATCCTGTCTGCGTGGGTATTGTGAAGTTTGTCACTTCTGACTTCAGTAGCATGAAGTTGGCTTTGGAGAACTTTTTTAAGGAGGTTTCCTTACTGGGGGGGTGGAGGTGGGATGTGGATGTCAAGGGTGATTTGCTTATGGTCCGACCTGACCAATGAGGGGGTGACCAGTGGTGTGGACCATCTATCTCCCATGTTGGTAATGACCAGGTCTAGGATATTGGAGCCCCTGGTGGGACAATGGATTAGTTGATCCAGGGTGTTGGAATTTATGAATTCCAAGAACCGTTGGGAAAAGGAGTTGGTACCCGAGTAGTTTTCCCATTTAATGGCAGGGTAGTTGAAATCACCCAGTATTAGGGTGTTTGGTTGTATCTTAATATTTTCCAGTATGTTTAGAAAGGTGTAGTGAGAATCTTGGGGCATGGTGGTGGATCTGTAGTAAGCTACAATTTAGATTGCAGTCTTACATAGTGTTAGTTGCACCTGGAGAATTTCAGATGCATTGAGTTGGGCAACTAGCCTGGAGGTGTGAATATCCTTGGTGAATATGGACACTCCTCCACCTTTAGTGTTTCGGTCTTGGTTTTGTGGCTGAAAAGTGTGTTAAGAGTTGTAGCCTGGTATTGCAGGGGTGCTCTCTGGAGCCTTGAACCAGGTCTCAGTTACTGCACAGATATCAATGTTCTCAATTTTTGGGAGTGCCTCGAGAGAGTGCATTTTGAGGTTTAGACTTCTAGCATTGAGTAGCATTACCTTCAGATTTTGCATGCTTGCATCTGTTATGGTGGTGGTTTTATCCTTTGAACCTTGCCTAAAAAAGGCACTATAGGAGTGGCAAGAGCTTTAGCCAGTAACCTGAATCCCAGGGGTGACAGGTGCAGACCATCTCTGGAAAAGCATCGTGGTTTGTCGATCATGTCTTCCCAGGCAGACATATACTGGATCCCCTTTGAATGATACCAGAAGCTTAGCCAATTGTTGAAGTCAGTAATTATGTCCTTATACTGTGGTATCATTCTGGGCAAAGGCAGGATGCTACTCAGGGCTAGGGTCATACCTGCCTGGGCCACATGATCCAAGAGCTCTTCCATGTCTCTTTTCATGTAGTCCAGGGAGGTACGTCTCAAGTCATTCACTCCAGCATGGACAATGACAGAGTCGTATTTGTACTTGTTGTGGAGTGACTTGAGTGCATGTTTTATGTGGCGGATCCTGGCACCCAACAGGCAGCTGACTGTAATTTTCTCCTTGTTCAGCCTGGTGAGTGGGACATCAGTGTGCCTGACTATAGAGTCACCTATGACTAAAGTGTTAGGTACATTGTCTTGCCTTAGGGGCTGTTGCTGGGTGGCACACTGGTGTTGTGAGCTATTTGTCATTTTGGTTGTGACTGGTGTTTGTTTGTCTTTCAGCTTCGGAGGTCCTTGTTGCTTGAGCAGGTTAATGTTAAGGGCCTCCGCATATGTGGGTTTAATGTTGCTATGTGTTGGTGTCGATGGTGTGGGTTTTGAAGAGCTATGAGTTGCTTGAGGTATAGTGCAGGTGTTAACCTTCTCCTCTTGACTGTCTAGCACAATCTTGGCTGGAGAGAGCTTTGCTTACAGTTTGGCTATGTCAGTGCATCTCTCACAGGTTGTAGTGTTGGGTGGTAGGAGTAGAGTGTTGTCTGTGTACATGAGGCAGTTGCCGCATTGCCCCAGTATGCCCAGATTCACCAGGTGGACAGGAGAAATCACCGGAAGCTGACCCTTGGACATGCCTGTTTAGGTGCTTTTTTTGTAAAGTTTAAGAGCTGTTTTCCCTTACCTTTGCAAGGTACTTTGCAATCATAGGCTGTTTAGTGCCTACGATTAATTTCTCCTTATTGACAAGGAGAGTTGAGTGCTTGTATCAGTTTCAGGCTTCCTAGTGCTTTCCAGCAGGTTCCAGAGCAAGTGCTAGTCACAGGGGTTCAGATTTTAGTGCTACTACTGAGAAAGGGAAAATTTGAAGAGCAGACTTTCTGGCACCTGGAATAGTTGAACTGTAGCCTTGCAGTGCTGCACGATGCGAAAGATGTGCAAACACACACGTTTTTAAGCCAGAAAGTTGAAAGGGATAGAAATCAGCCCAAAAAGGCTAATAAAATTACGATTTCAGAGCTGTAAACTACTCTCTAGCATTGGATAGGCAGTGCAATGCTCACCAGTCCCACTGGTAAGCAGTAGGACTTCCCTCTAACACAGCAAGGTCTGGATAGCTCTGAACACAGAAAATAAAGTCCTGAGACAAGCAAAGCCTGGGATATGGACTGGCTAGGAAAGATAGGAAACGAGCAAACAAGATAGTGTTGTTTTTTGTTGAAACAGGCTAAACAATGCAATAATACTGTAAATAACCACAGAAAAGGCTAACACACTTGAGTGTGTAGTCCTAAACAGTAAATGCAATTAAAACTCTACAAAATTAGCAATTTAAAACTTTTTAAATGTAGCAAGGCAAGTGCACAACTGAAAAACGATTTGAGGCAGTAATACAACAGAATAAGTAGCTAGTCTACATATACAGAGAAGTCTATATATACAGAAAAGCAGCTAAAACACACAAACAATTCAGATGCAGTGCAACCTAGAGCACATGAGTTGTGGCAATATTAAGGCAATTACAGTTATAAAAAATGCTCTGAAATATACTCTATATTTCCAAAATGTTTGAGAAGCACAGTCAGAACACAAGGAGATTCAGGCAATTTTTTTTGAAAGGGAAAAAGGAGAAACAGAAGGCCTTATCAAATGTTCTCTCTGTATTAGGTAGAATGAGCTAATGACACTAGACTTGGAGGAGTGTCCCAGATCAGATTTACAGTAGGGGCGGGCAACTACAAAGCCACCAATACTAAACCTATTAGCCTACAGACAGTAAACACTACAGAAAGCCACAAAATGAAAGTTTTTAAACAGATAAAGGAGCAAAGAGACTCTACAGAATGCTTTTAACTGCAAACAAATCAGTTACCTGTGCAGATTAGTTAATAGCAATAAAATACACTGAAAACCATGCAGCAGGCAATAAAAAGCACTATATGTAAATTGCTAGAAACAATAATCAGTATAAATAATCCAAAAAAACAGGATACTTATATATCTCAGATAAGAGTTGTAGTTAACACCCCTCCTCCACTCTGCTCAGTGTGTAGAAAATTAAAGTTTTGGAATGGCCCAGCCAGAGCCCAGACATAAAGTCATCTGTGGGGTGATCTGAAGAGGGCTATGCACAACAGATTCCTTCACATTCTGACAGACTTGGAGTGCTTTTGCGAGGAAGAGTGAGCAAATATTGCCAAGTCAAGATCTGCCATGCTGATAAACTCCTAGCCAAGAAGACTGAATGCTGTAATTAAATCAAAAGATGTTTCAACAAACTATTAGTTTAAG
Source organism: Protopterus annectens (assembly GCF_019279795.1). Taxonomy (NCBI): domain Eukaryota; kingdom Metazoa; phylum Chordata; order Ceratodontiformes; family Protopteridae; genus Protopterus; species Protopterus annectens. Next base: position 607,133,938 of record NC_056749.1, on the reverse strand, counting down.
GGTGTGCATCCTTAAGCCACCAGATTATTGTACATTTTTGTTTATATATATTTTTTCCCCTAACAGATTTGTTTTTAAATTGAATTGTACAGGTTATAGATCACATTAAAGGTGGGAAAAGTTTTGAAATGATTTATTGTGGTCTCATTTTTTATATCACAAAATCCTGGCATTTTAACAGGGGTGTGTAAACTTTTTATATCCACTGTATGTATATATATATATATGTATTGATTCACTTTAGAAGCTCAAAATACTGAAATGTCGAAATTCAGTATTTCAAGCCCATAAAATGGAATCCTGAAAAGAGCGAAAGCCCAGAACCGCAAAATTCAAAACGTCGAATACCGCAGGTTTTGAATTTCGCGCTTCTGAGGTTCTGCTGTGGTTATGGATTCAGGTAAGTGTGTGTGTATTAAGGGTTTTGGGTAGGGGCTGTGGTGTGTGTGTTTTGTTGCTGTGATGTGTGCGTGTGCGAGCAGAATGTAGATTATGTGGTGGTATTGTGTGTGTGTAGTGCGACCTCGGAGTTAGAATAATTAAGTAGGTGGAGTGTGGGGGGTGCAGGGGGGCTAGCCCCCCTGATTTTATGTAGTAGAGAGCTTGTGTTTGTGTGTGGGAAGGATGTTGTGTGTGTATGCAGTAGTAGCGTGAAATTCAAAATCTCCAGTGTGCGAGATTTTGAATTTCGCGCTTCGGAGTTTTTTATGTGTTAAAGATTCAACTTTATAGCTTCGAAATACTGAATTTTGGGGTTCCTATTACAAGACCGGAGATGCATTCTTTCAAATGCATCTTGGTTGAAAATAAAAGACTGAAAAGGCAAAATATTGAAGCGGCTTTTAAGCAAAATCTTTCCCAGGGAAAGAATTTGCTTGGCTACTTCATTACTTTGCCATTTTCGGCACTGTAGTGCAGTCTCTGAGTTTGTATATTTAAGTAGGGGGGTGTGGGGAGAGAATTCCCCCCTTTAATGTAATGTTTTAAAGTGTTTTCTTTTTTTTTTGTTGGAACAGCGATTTTTTTCCCTTGGAAAAAAATTTGCTGTTCTGACAGTTCGACATTGTAAGCTTTCACTTACATAGGATTGATTAATCACCATTCGCTTTTTTAAGCATTCGGTGATATAATATAGGCCTGAATTTTGACATTTCAATATTTCAAGGATATAATGTGACTCCACAGACACACACATATATATACATATGGGTGTACTTCATTTAGTTGAAAACTCATTTCACTTAAAGTCAGTTTCCTGCGACCAATTCACTGAAAGTTCACTTCACCAAAAAATAATTTCACTGAAACTCATTTAATTGAAAGTTATATATGGCCTTTTCCCCACTATAGTGCAATCCTGGAGTTAGTATATAAAGTAAGGGGGTGTGGTGGTCGTAGCCCTCCACATATTGTTGACGTTTTAAAGCATACAGATGGATATTTACAAATGCAATGAATAACTCTTTCCAGAAGAAAACATATAACCAACCTATGTGGGGGGGGGGGGCTTTGCCCCCACATCCCCCAATGTGGGGGGCTGTGCCCCCCACCCCCCTTACTATATATACTAACTCCAGGATCACACTACAGTGGGGAAAAAGACCATATATAACTTTCAACAAAATGAGTTAAAGTGAAATGAGTTTTCAGTGAAGTGAGCTTTCAGTGAACTGGTCCCAGTCATTTGAGTTTTAATTAAATGAGTTTTTAATGAAATGAAGTAAACCCATATATATATATATATATATAGAGAGAGAGAGAGAGAGAAAGAGAGAGAGAGAGAAGGAATTACACACTTTCCCCGAGACCGTGTGATCTCAGAGTTAGTATATATAATTAGCAGGGGTTATGAGGTGTGCACCCCCTACATTGGGGGTGCAGGGGATCTTGCTGTCTTCAAACAAAATTGTGTTTTATTATTTATTTATTTATTTTTTAAGTTTAAGTTTTACATGCGCTGATATTGTTGCTTGGTGCATGCTTAGTAGTGTGCCAGTGTTTGCAAAGTTGACTTTTTGTGGTCAGCTTTGTAAACATTGATCCTTGGGTGTTTCATTTCTGTACACACATACACACACACACACACACACACACACACACACACACGTGTGTATGTGTGTGTGTGTGTGTGTGTGTGTGTGTGTGTGTGTGTGTGTGTGTGTGTGTGTGTGTGTGTGTGTGTGTGTGTAGGTATTCTACATCAAACACTTAAACATCAAAAAACCGTTGACAGGCTACTGTGTATGCTCTAAGGATGAACCTTGAAGCATGCAAAATAAAAGACAAGTGTTTTTTCTGGGGGGCTAGCTTTCCTGCACCCATACCCCCTACTAATTATATATACTATCTTCATGTTTGCACAGTCCTTGGAAAAACGGCATATTCCCCTACATGGGGATTCACTATCTTGCACAAATGATGACCATATGTTCCTGTTGACCAGTGCATGTCAACTAAACATGTCTACTTTTCAGAGTTTTGTTTAGAAGTTTATATAAATATATATATATATATATATATATATATATATATATATATATATATATTTTTTTTTTTTTTTTTTTGCTTCATATTCATACAGCTGTGGGGAGAAGTGAAAAACTCAGAATCATACATTAACATTTATCACTGCCAACACACTAATAGAAACTGCACCAGTTGCCTAAACTGATAGAGCTGTTTTCCATTTTACCTACTCTATTTTGTTTTCTGTTTTTAAGAAATCTGCTTGGGCTCGTGTTTTTATTCTGTGTGGAAGAATGGAAGATAGACACTTAAATTATCTCGGATGCACATTTCACGTATTTTTTCATTGGTTAATGTGTTTCTTGAGTGATACTTAAATACACAAAGAATCTCTGGGACTTTGTTTTTTCTGGTAAGACTCAAAGCCTGCAAAAACTACAAGCACTGTTGGTGGCTTCCTACTGCGTGAGGAGAGTAAATCTGTATTTTTTTGTCTGTGAGTTGCTTAAACTGATAGAGCTGCTTTCTGTTTTAACTGCTGCATTTTGTTTTCTGTTTTGAGAAATCTGTCTGCCCTGGTGTTTTTGTTCCATGTGGAAGATAGACACTTAAATTATCTAGGCTGCACATTTCATATGTTTTTTTTTCCATTGATTAATTAGTTTCTTGGGAGATACTTTAATTAATATAGAATTTCTGGGTCATTGTCTTTTCTGATAAGACTCAAAGCCCTCAAAAACTACACGCACTGAGGGTGACTCCCTACTAGTTATTTTTCCCACTCATCCTCCCTTTTCTTGATCTGCTTTCTAAACTTGGTGATTTTAAGCTGCCCACCCTTACTGTAAGTTGAACTTTATAAGCTCCTCCCTTTCTACACTGCTGCTTATATATTGAATTATTTATTTGCCTTTCCTTGTGCTTATTTTGAAAAAAAGTGCATTTGCCTCTCATTGACTGTTCCACTGTACATGCTCTAAATTCATTGCCTAGCTAGCTGTTGGATAAAGCACGTTTCTATGTTTTTACATAAATCTTTCAGGGGATTTTTCATCTAGTGGCCCTGGGTGGTATCCTGGTCTGTATAAGTTGGGGAAATACAATAGAGATTCCTGCATGTAATTGTTTTATTGACTATAGGATTATTAATCAGTTTACCTTGTTTTTAGTGCCTTTATAAATTCTATAAAATTGAGTGGTTCTTGGCTCATTTCTACAAAGCAAAGCAATTTTATAAAACAATCACACTTTTATAAACTGCTCAAAGTACACTGCCATATCTGTACTTTTAGGTTTGTTTGTGGTAGCATTTCATTCTGAACATACTTTTACTGTGCTTTTACATTAGGAGAACTAGGATTATTCATCTAGTGACAGTAGGTGTTTATCTGGTGTATCTGAGTTTGGAAGCACACCAAATGGCTCTAAGTGTAATCATTTTATTGGCCAGAGGTCTCAGTAGCCAACTTTCTGTATTTCCAGTGCTGGTATAATTTCAACACATTTGCATGGAGCTGCTCACATGCCAGTGCCCTGTACAGATGCAAACATCAGGAAAACTTGCTTATTTTCATTATACTGTGAACGTTTATTGTGCATTTACCTTATTGTAGTACCCAGGATGTTGCTATCTGATATCATGCTAGGCAGCATCACTGGTTAGGTTAGCTGCAGATTACACCATGTAAGCACACTTCCTTCATCCAGTTTCAAAAACCCTCCACCTCTATCCTTCTTAGGACCTGCAACCATGGATGGGCACTTTTCTGCTCTCTCTCTCTCTCTGCATCCAGCTTTGTGGACATAGACATCCTGAGGAAATGTAACAATTACCTTATGTACACTGACAGTCACTTAATTCTCAAACAAGACAAATCATATATGTGAGAGATGTAGTTACTCATTGACACAGGAGGCTAGATACACACATACAGACACAAAAATCAGCAAACAGGTCATCAGCGACTCACACACATCACTCACTATACCTGCCAAGTGCCACGCAGATAGACTCACGTATGTGGAGGTGCTAACATGTAACATACCCAAACCTCAAAGGCCTCTCAGGCACAGTCCTAAGAAACTCTGAATGTATACATACAAGACAACCCCCATCACAACACATAAAGCCACATCTCATTGTGCCTCAACTACCAGTTCCAGAAGGCAAAACACTCCATGACCAGTATTACGGTCATAGGAGACTGCATTGTGAGACAAACTAATGCCCCTCTTACCAGGCTGGATGAGAAGAAGGTTGCAGTTAGTTGCCTGTCAGGTGCCCTGATTCACCAGATCATGCAAGCACTCATGTCACTTATCCCTAAGTATGAGTATGACTCTGTCATAGTCCTTGTGAGCGTCAATGATCTGAGACAAACCCTTTGGACTATATGAAGAGAGAAATAATTGAGCTCTCAGAATATGTGTCACAGGCAGGTATGAGCCTAGCAGTGAGCAGCAATCTACTATCTCCAAAGAAGATGCCACGATACCCACAGAAAATTATCGACTTTGGCTTAGCTACTGGAGTCATTCCAAAGGGGCCAATACTTTTCAGGCTGGAAGGAAATGATTGATAGTCCACACTGCTTTGCCAGTAATGGTCTTCACCTGTCATCTCTAGGCTCTCAAATGTTGGCCAAAACATTATCCACTCCTAAAATGTCTTTTTAGGCATTGACAGACAAACCTTCCAACATAACAAAAGCTACTCAAAACAAGCTAAAGGTCTTACTGCTCAGTGCTAGAAGCCTCAAAAAGGAACTGTACTTCCTGGAAGCTCTCCTCACCCTGGAGAATACTGACATCTGTGCAGTTAATGGAACATGGTTCAAAGCCATGGAAAGCACTCCTGCAGTGCATGGCTACAATGCCTTTCATACATTCTGACCTACCACTGAACATGCAAGAGCAAAAGGCAGAGGTGCATCTATCTACATAAAGGATAAGCACACCTCAAGGCTGGTCAAACAATATGACATGCTTGAGCTACTCCATGTCCAACTAACCATGGGAAAAATCCATTACCATATTCTTGCTAGCTACAGATCCCCACCATGAACCAGGACAACCCATGCATCATACCTGATGTTACTAGAATCACTCACCATCCAGCCTCTACCTAACTCACAGATGATTTTAACTACCCCTCCATTAATTGGGATGCATACATGACCTCAAACACGCAGGCCCAAAGATTTCTTGACTTTATAACCTGGATCAGCTAGTTTACACTCTCACTAGGGGGACAAATATCCTAGATCTGGTATTCAAAAATATGGGAGAATGCTGCACCCCCCACACTCAGTATGATGTCCTCACTGGGGTCTATATTATATACTCATAGTTTCAAAACTTCGAACCTCATATGATCGACACCATATGAGCGAAGTTTGAAACATCGGATATATAACAAAAAAAAAATAAAAGAAAAGAAAAACTTACCTAAATTCTCTGAGCAGGGGGTCAAGCCCCCCCCCCTGTGCTCCCCATACCCCTGCTACTTAAATATGCCAACTCTGAGATAGCACTTCAGTGCAGAAAAGGGAAATCTTCCCATTCTGTACCATATGGGGCCATTTGTTTTAACTTTCGAACTTGTAAAAGTTCAGTCATATGATGTCGACCATGTGACATTCGAACTTTTACAAGTTTGAGGTTATAATAGGAAACTGGTAAAATCAGATCATAAAGTGGTCTCCCTTGAAATAAAGGTAAAATTAGTCCCCCAACTTAACCCCAAAAACATTAAGAACTTTCCTAAGGCAAATTACCTTGTATTAAGGGATGGAATATCTAGTGTCCGAGCTCCTGCACATCCAGAAAATATAGAACCCTATGCAGAGGTGGACACAAAAGCCTTGTACGACCATTTAAACAACTGCATAAAAACAGCATTACAAGAACGAAATAAATCCAGGTCAAACTGCCAAAACAAACCATCCTGGTGCACCTCTGGTATTAATAGGTTGTACAACAAAACAAAGAAAATTCTGTCACAAAGTAAGAGGGGATGTGCACAACACAGCAATAAGTCCCTCATTAGTCTAAACAAGTAAATCAAGGAACTAGTCAAGTCTCTGAAAGCAGACTTTGAGGTAAGAATAGCCTCTAAAGCTAAGGATAACCATA